>NC_137922.1:46072810-46085310 GCF_963457725.1 Sprattus sprattus | reverse complement strand
TGTGTAGTTAGCAGAGCGCTATGGTCCCGTCTACAGTCTGTACTTTGGTCCTCGTCCTGTAGTGGTGTTGGCCAATCAGCAAGTCATCAGAGAAGCACTGGTCACTAGAGGCACTGAGTTTGCTGGACGACCAGATCACATGTTGATTTCTCATATCACACAATGCAAAGGTAAAACAACATTTGTGTGTGTGTGTGTGTGTGTGTGTGTGTGTCTGTGTGTGTGTGTGTGTGTGTGTGTGTGTGCCATCTTTTGGATTATTGTTTGGTTGTGGTTTATTAGTTTTACTGTGTTCCAGATTTACATTTGTGCATTTTAAATAGTTAGGTGTGAGTGCATCATTATTTAACACATGCTTTGTTTCAGGTGTGGGTATGGCAGATTACGGTCCAAAGTGGCAAGAGCACCGGCGCTTTGCCCTGACCACACTGCGTAACTTTGGGATGGGGAAGCGCACCATGGAGGAGAAGATTCTGGAAGAGACCCAACACATCTGCGCCGAGCTGCAGAAACATGCAGGTACCACAGCTTACTCTTAGATGGGATGCTTTGCAGCTTTTGTCATCTAGGGTGCAGTATAATGCAGAATGTCTTCCTGTAGATACATGTTGTATGTTTCTCTTGTCTATGTTTGTATTGATACCCACTGCTGTCTATGAGAAGTTGTTTAGTTTTGATCATAAAATACTAAATCGATAAATTATATGTTCATTTCCTGCTAGTTTTTCAGAAAATTACAGATTTCAAAAGCATTGTTCAACAGCTCTCAAGGAGATTAATGGTTTTAATAGACACACCTGAATGTAAACGACACCTGAATGTAAACAACACCTGAATGTTAACAAAATAACATTGCAAACCTTTAATATTAGAGCCTCTTTCAAGATCTGAGCCTGAACAACACAGCCAATACCAGACTCGTATTTTTCTCTCGCTCTGTATATCTGTGCGCCTATCAAACATATTATCTGTGTGTATGTGTGGCAGTATCAAAAACATATTATCCCTCTCTCTATCCCTCTTTCTCATTCCTTCTCTCTCTCCCACTCTCAGGGAAGTCCATGGACCCCCAGTATCTCTTCCACTATGCTGCCTCTGACATAATCTGCTCTGTTATTTTTGGCTCTCGATTTGACTACAATGATCCTTACTTCAAGGAACTCATTGTCATGCTTGCGAACGTGACTAAATTAGTCATTAGCCCTTGGGCATTGGTACTTTTAAGATATTTTATCCTTCTATTCATATAAAAATAATATAAAATGTATAAAAATATTAAATTGTATGAATTGTTTGTGATAACAGTTTTGCCAATCAAAACATAGGTCGATGCCACTACAGAACCATGTTTTGATATTTCTTTCAGTCCACTTCACAGTTTTGACATGTGGCCTCTTCCTCCCCCTTGAGGCAGATCTATGAAATTGCTCCGTTCATGAGGAGATTCCCTCTGCCGTTCAATCAGGCTTTTGACGTAATCAGCAGCATACACAGCCACATACTCAAAGTGGTTAGTGAACACAAAGACTCATGGGTTTCAGGCCAGCCTAGAGACCTCATCGACTGCTATCTGGACGAGATGGAGAAAGTGAGTGCGAGGGACAGAATGAGAAGGCAAATGAGAATATGAATATGCCATGCAATATATACTAATTAAACGTCCCTAGTAAAAGCTGACACTTGTGTTTGTGTTTGTGTGTGTGTTAGAGGGCAGACAAAGGCACCTCCTTTGATGACAGTCAGCTAGTGGCCATGTTGTTTGACCTGCTGACAGCAGGATCGGACACCACCTCCAACACCCTGAGGACAGCAACACTCTACCTCATGACCCATCCTCACATACAGGGTACGAGGTCAAACTCCCCCTTCATCAAATACAGGGTTGTTTTGTAAAGACATGTGTTGTGAGTATGCTGAATGTGTGAGTGTGTGTGTGTGTGTGTGTGTGTGTGTGTGTGTGTGTGTGTGTGTGTGTGTGTGTGTGTGTGTGTGTGTGTGTGTGTGCACTCAGAACGCTGCTACCAGGAGATAGATGAAGTGCTGGGTTCTCGTGAGCAGGTGATGTTTGAGGACCGGCAGGCCATGCCCTACGTCCAGGCCGTGATCCACGAGGCCCAGAGAGTGGCTGATACTCTTCCTTTGAGTTTGTTCCACACCACGACCGCAGACACAAACATCCAGGATTACAGCATTCCCAAGGTAACACTCACTGTCACCTAGTAACAGCACAGAGTACAGTTAACACTAATACCTAGCTTATCATTAGCTTCTTGATAAGCTTTAGCAACTGAGAGAATCTCATCTAATGCACTCTTCCTTTTTGATCTAATCTTTTATTTTCTTTTCTTTTAACAGTTTTACCTTTTTTAATCTCTTATTTACTATGTTGTTTTATTGATTTGCGAAGCACTTTGAATTACCAACGTGACAAACTGTGCTGTATCAATAAACTTGCCTTGCCTTGCCTTGCCTTGCCTTGCCTTGATGGATAATCTCCCCTCCCAAAGTCATCATTTTCGTATATTTTTAGCCTTGTTACCTTGGTGATTATAATGATGTCAGCATGAATGAAGAAACTGGTAGAGGAACTGCATGTGAAGCTTGATGTCGCCCTTTAAACCACCATGAGAGTAAACAGGGCCCTGTCCTTTTTGATGGTGTCTCTTCAACTTCCCTTCTCTCTTAACTTCTCTCTCTCTCTCTCTCTCTCTCCACTCTCTGTTTCTCTCTCTCTCTAGGGCACGATGATCATTCCTTGTCTGTCCTCAGTGCTTCATGCAGAAGACCAGTGGAAGTCCCCGCATGAATTCAACCCTGATAACTTCCTGAACGAGAGAGGAGAGTTTGTCAAGCCTGACGCCTTCATGCCCTTCTCTCTAGGTAGCACACATGTCTCATCCTTTCTGGAATGATTCAAAACGGATTTGGACTCTTTTAAAGTTTTACTTTGCCAGTGTAGATTATTGGGTTGGTTTAGTATGTGAAGTAGTTGTGAATCCTATGGTGTTTACTGCAGTATTTTATTGGGTTGGTAGTATGTGGACTAGTTGTGAATCCTATGGCGTTTACTGCAGTATGTCATTGGGTTGTTTTAGTATGTGAAGAAGTTCTGAATCCTATGATGTTAACTGCAGTATTTTTTCTGGTTCTTTTCACAGGTTCTCGTATTTGTCTGGGGGAGGGGCTTGCTCGCATGGAACTCTTTCTCACCCTGGTCACTTTGCTGCGCCGCTTCCGATTGGTCTGGCCAGAGGAAATGGGTGTTCCTGATTTCAGCATGGTCTTTGGCGGCACACAAGCACCCAAACCTTTCCAGGTCACTGTCCACCTGAGAGGGGGCATGAACTAAAGGCTGTTGTCCTCTCAAAAGGTGTCCGTGTTGCCTTTTCTTGGTCTGCTTGTCCGACATATCTATATAACAGGAAAATATATACCGTATTTTCTATACTCTAAACCTCACCGTATATAGGCAGCAGCATGGATGTTTAAAACATACCTTTGCATTGCCTGCACCCGTGTTTTAACCGCAGTTTATCATCCTGTCATGTGAAAATAATTGTATGTAGTATACATATACATTACATATTTAATGGATACGAGTGCCTCTAGCCCTTCACTAGTAACATGGGATTGGCAATTCAAGCAGAAACGCTAAAACCTCCCCTTGCGCACATGCGCGCACTCACACACACACACACACACACAAACAAACAAACACACAAACACACACATAGGCTACCTCATTCACACTCACAGTGAAAACCAGATTTCAATCAATCTATCAAATATATATACCTATACATACTGTATATAAACATAGAACAAAAAAAAAGGACATTTGTGTTTGGTAGATTATTTCTTTGTTGTAACAATGCTTCTTGGCAATAAATCGTATACCGTTGGAAAGTCTGTTTACTCCCCTTTCAAATGGTGCCATATTTGCAAGGAACATGCATTAGTGGGATGAGCTGCAGAGCTGAGTTTGTGGGTTGCGGTCATGAAAAGTTTGCCAGAATAAGCTGTTTGGCAAATGTTTCATCGGCGCAACCTACAAACTCAGCTCTGCAGCTCATCCCACAAATGCATGTTCCTTGCACATGTGGTACCATCTGAAAGGGGAGTAAACAGGCTTTCCAACGGCAGAAGATTTTTTTTGCCAAGAAGCATTGTTACAACAAAGAAATAATCTACCAAACACATATTTTCTTCCTTTTTGTATTTACGTTTATTTGGCACATTTTTCATGGGCGCAACCCACATACTCAGCTGTACTGCTCATCCCACAAATGCATGTTCCTTACAAATGTGGGACCATTTAAAAGGGAACTAAACAGGCTTTCCAACGGTATAAGATGTATTGCAGAGAAGCATTGTTACAACAACAAAATTATCTACCAAATATGCAACATGACTAATTGAATCCATGTGTATTGGCACAGGGGCCAAAACCAGTACAATGTAACAAAATGGCCTGTTGTCCAGAGATTAAGGTCATCCTCAGAATCTCTCACTTATATGACATTGCCCTCATCTTTAACATTTTTTGTAAATATATATTTAAATGTCTTTATTTCTATTGTAGCATACACTGGCACTGGTAATGAGTAATTATTATGTTTGCAGGACTCTGTTATGTTTGTGGGGCGATGTTTAATTTTTTTCATTATTATTATTATTACATCAAATGTAATAATCAATAGTACAGTGGAACTGACCTGTTATATCGGTTGTACAATGAGTCTATTTGTCAAAAACCAACATCATTTAATGACATTTCTTTAGATTCTTAAAGTTTTATTTTGATTGAGTGTTGTGTATTCTATGTTAATATTAGTGCCTTCTACCGGCATTTCATTGGCTTTGTACTTGTACTCCACCCAATGTCAATAAAGCTGATGTTAAGTCCTGTCCTGTCCTGTTTCCTACAATATGTTTTTCTTATTGTATCATTTATTCTTCAGTTCTGTGTTGTGTTTGTTTACTCATCTCTCCTCTCGTTTCCGACCCTTACTCCCTGCCCTTGTGTGTGCCCCGCCTTTATTGTCTGCATCTGGTCCTCACCTCATCATATTTTGTCCGTGTTTTCTTGTGTCACGTTGTCGGTTCGTCTTAGTTTCCCCCCATGTTTCTAACGTCCCTGTGATTTCTCCATGTTTAGTTATATTCTAGTGTTGCCGACCCCTTTAACGAACCCTGTTTTTGCCTCCTCACCTTTTGGATTGTCTGCCTGGGGGGTATTCGTCGTACGTGGTTTAGTGACAAACCTGGATAAGTTAACTCAGAGTAAGTGGTAAATCTCCTAATAGAAGAACCCTCTGACGTTATTTTGTTAGGAGAATGAACCAATGGGGGTTCTTTTATTAGGAAGTTTACCACTAACTCTGGATGTGACTTACTCTAGTGATAGAGTAGTGATACTCTAGTGACTTACTCAAGTGATACTTACTGAGTTAAATTATCCAGGTTTGTCACTAAACCACTTACGACGAATACCCACCTGATCTTCAAACGCCTGCCTGTGTATCGAACCCCGACCTGACCCACACCGAACCCTGCCGTCGCCTTCTCCTTGTCTTACCTTGTACCGAACTCTGATAGAAAACCTTTTTGATTATTCTTTACCCCTGTCTCTGAGTTGTGCAATTGAGTCCAGCTCACAATACAGTCCATTACAGCTACATCTACATTTTATCGTGATAGTATATGTGGAAATATAATTCCTCCAAATCACAGATTTTAGCAGTATGTTTTATTTAATATGTCTAGCTAAGTGAAATGTCTTTGATTTTACTCAGTTCAAATAGGACCTCAATTCGGACATCAAATGGAAATTTTGTATAGTATGCCAAAGTGTGTCTCAGGCATAATAATGTGAATGTATGTCCATTTTGAGGAATCAACCTGGAAATCTATGCTAATATGTCCCTCTTTTGTCTTAAATCTTTTTGTTCTCACAAAAATATACAGAGAAAAATGGTAATATGTGATTAATCATGATTAATCCAGAGAAACCTGCGATTGTTAATCATTTCACAGCCCTAGTTTTTATTACATGACAATTGACAATGTTACTCCTTTGGTTTGTTCGCTCTTCCTCCACACGGTGATGCTGTGTGCTTATGAAAGTGTTAGAACATTATGTCATCAAAGCTCAACATTCACTGACTGGCACTAAGGTGAGCGGGTAGCATTTTTATGGAATAGGTGATGCAGATCATCAATCAATTGATCAATAAATCAATCAATAATTTCTTTCTTTCTTTCTTTTTTATATTTCCCAGCACATTTTAAGATTATATTGTCTGAGATAGTAGACGTTGATTACAAAGGCCACGCCTGTTGAGCTGCCGCACATTACCAGTCTATTTTGTTAAGTAGCCTATTTAAATATTTTAGGTGCGCATACTGGGTCATACTGGCCTAATTGGCTCGTATACTGTATCAACCTGTATGTTCATCACACAATGTTTCCCCTTCATATCCAACACACCGGTACCTCGAATAGAATCCACCCAACTGACACTGACCAGTCATTGACAAGTTTTAGGCCCACCAATTTTATCCGAAGAGCGTAGCCTATTTATGTCACAATTAGTTATAGATCAGCTATTTTGCAATATGTAAACGAGACGCTACTTTTTAGTTTTCTCGCTAAATTATTCAAATCATGCATTGCTTCTTCTTTTTTTTTTCTTGTACCCCAAATAAATTATTAATAACGACCCCTTCCTTATTTCTTGTATATTTTCTTTTTTTCTCCCTTCGGAAAGAAAACTACGATTCCCATAGTGCACCGTACAGCGGCGTCGGCTCTTGAGCTGTCATCCTGACCGGAGAGAAGAAATTGGTCCAGCATCCCAGAGAAACGGAGTAGCAGCCCAAGGACATAAAATGTTGTGAAATCTTTCCCCCAATCGCTTTACATTGCCTGGGAGAAATGTTTGCTTAAAATGGAGTGGATTTTGCGAGGATGTGCTTTCACGTAAATATCTGAACACATATCGCATGACTGTTTGTCAGTGAGGAATGCCGACCAGTTTCTGCCATCGGGGTTAATGCAGAAAAAGCTGCAAGATGAAGAAACAGTTCAATCGAATGCGACAGCTCGCTAACCAAACGGTGGGCAGGTAAGCGTATCTCTTTTGACATTTCGTTGAGCTTGTGCAGATTGAACTCGCGCGGAATGGCTTCATGTTCATTCGTGATACATTTGAAAGAAATCAAGTGTGGTGTTTGACAAATACGCTTGGTGTTCCGACATGTACACATTATCAGATCGCTATCATGGGATGATATCACCTAGATTGACGTGTTTTTTGTGAAACCTCTCTAGCAAGGCGTGTTCTTGGACAGGTGTGGATGACAAACGAAATCTGTCTAGACTGTCACTCGTTGTTCCTTTGGAGATGGAGGGGCAACATCTCTATGTATAGACCTCTGTATTCTGGTGTATCAGCGAATGTTTAGGTTACGTATAATTAAGCGACAAGTGCAAATGTCGTCAAGGGGTGTGGCATCTCAATCCTTGAAGATGGCCATCTGCGATATTGATCGGACGCAGTGGAGGAAGGCTGTGGCGTAGGCCTGTGTATGTGTGTGTGTGTGTGTGTGTGTGTGTGTGTAACCAGTCTTGATTTTTAACAGATTGTTTTAGTAGATCGTTGAAAATATCTAATGTAATTCAGATTCATGCACGAAAATGCAGAACCAAGGAATGGACATAATTCTGTCAATCAGACATCATTCCCAATCGACGTGTCTCGATGGACTCCTCAGATGTAGAATGTATAAAATACAAAAATATATATATGTAACATGATGTTGGCTTGAAGGTCGGACAGAAATACTGATAAGCAATTAATATTGGCAATGTTGTCTTGTAGCCTACATGATGTTTATGTGGTAGTGATGTCGTGGCCGTAAAACCCTCCATAACAACAAAAGGCTTAATGGTATTGTAGGTGAGAATGACAGCACAGGCAACGACGCCAGTAAATGTGTAAGTGTATGTGTAGGTTCCCATGACAACTGTGCCAATATGAGTGTATGTGTGAGAGAGTGTGTGTTGCTTGCTCCCTAAGGTTGGAATTTGTGGAGTGGAGTCTTGTACGACTCATGCCTTACTTCAGATTGGTAAAGGATTCTGGAATTAGGTTTTTGTATTTAGGTATTTGTAAATAATTGTTATTTACATATCTTATATTTTTGTGTATGTTCACATCTTACAGTATTTGACAAGGATAGTTTAGCTGAGTCAGCAGGATTTGAGCCATGACAAGAACGCCATGAAACACAGCAATCATGCTTCAAAAAGGAGAGAGCATCAGATGCTTACACGCCAGTCCCATCACCCACCGGTCGACGAAGATGCCTTTTTAAAGCATACATGAAGCTCAGTTCAGACTCATTCTTCATTGTCCTGTGAAGCACCCTCCACGCAAAACTGGCAGGCCAGCCGTCATTACAGGCCTGTCTGGTTGTTTACTATCGCGGGGATCAATACAAATGATATTGACTCTGCCCTCCTCCCCCCTGCAGAAAAGACTAGGCGGTAGAGGTTCTGTAGTAAAATACTTAAATGGAGCTTTGCTGACACCTCTGACGCCGTTAGCCATGACACAGCACATTTCTCTGCTCACTCAGTGTGGCAGGCAGCTCTTCGACTTGAAAGCTGCCATATTATGTGAAGCCAGCAGTTTCTGGCTCGCCTCCATCAGATCTGCCAGCCATAGGAGTCCTCCTCGATCCTCAACGTGCCTTGGTCGTTACCCGGGGATGCCCTACATTTTTGGGAAACTCCCTTGTTTGTGTTTGTGAAGCTAGTTGTTTCTGGTTCTGTTCCATCAGACTTGCCCACCATAGCAGGCCAGCCAAACCCTCATTACGGCTGTTCATGTCAAATGAATGGCAGGGGTGCGATTACTTTTGGAAATCCCCTCGTTAGTATGCTCATTGGAGTGTGTTTCTGTCTTCTAGACAGGGCCCTGGAGTGTCACAGAAACATATTTTTTTAGTTTTTAGCAGAAACAGCTCTTTTAGTGATAACCATGCTTTCTTTGTGCAGAGACAGCTAGCTTAAGTAACTCCAAGAACACGTGTCCAAGAGCAGCTTAATGAGGTGGTGTGTGTTTTGGGAGGGTTGATCACAGAAGAAAACACTACGTATGTGTGTGTGTGTGTTTATGTGTGTTGGTTGTTGGGTGTTTCTGTGTGTATGTGTGTGTGTGTGTGTGTGTGTGTGTGTGTGTGTGTGTGTGTGGGTGTGTGTGTGTGTGTGTGTGTTTCTCTGTCTCAGTATATATGTGTTGGGTGGTTGGTGTTTCTGAATGTGTATTTGTGTGTGTGTGTGTGTGTGTGTGTGTGTGTGTGTGTGTGTGTGTGTGTGTGTGTGTGCGTGGTTGTATCACCTGCCTGGCAAGGAACCTGAAGCCCTCACCTAGCCAGGCGTGGCATCTCTGTAATGGGATATCCCCCGCACCCTCAAAGGAGAACCAGCGGGGCAATTAGTAGCATTCAGCGGGTAGGGACACCAGCAGAAACACACACACACACACACGCACACGCACACAAACACGCACACGCACACGCACACGCACACGCACACGCACACACACACACACACACACACACACACACACACACAAACACACACACACGCAGGCATCTGCAGATAATAGCTCTGACCTTGCAAGGCCTGGCACTGCGGTGGCCCAAAGGGATGTGTAGCTCCACTGCAGCCCTATGCATGAACTCCACAGCTTAAAGGCTTTCTCAGCCCAGAGGGTTCTACCCAGTGGTGCAGTCAAGGGTATACGCAGGTATACGGAGTATTCCCACTGTTTTTGCAGTCAGCATTGCGTATACCCACTTCTCCAGGGACCACTATACCACTGGTTCTACCTAGAGCGAGCGAAAGTTCCACTTAGAACCTCTGAAGCCGAAAAAAATAATGCTATTGATGAGTACCACTGAGTTCTCTGGAAAACCTTTAAGAGGAGTGTTTCCGAGGGATGTGGAAGTATTCTCAGTTGGTTTTTGGGAAAACTGCAGGACATTCAGTACACATTCATGTAAACTCATAATGCTTACATGATCACACTCATGCATCTTAAGCAACATCTTGAATACGTGCATGACTGTGAAATTACATGACTATGTTGGATGGAAGCATACTAGTATTAAAACTCTTGACAGTAATGGACATGGAGGTTTGATTGATTTACTGGACTGTAAGTCACTCCAGATTTACTGGACTGTAAGTCACTCCATATAAAAATGTCTACTGGGTTTACTAATAGAGTATTTTCGTAATGCTTTATAGTACATGGAATGTAACTTATATATTAGGGGTGCACGATTCAGAAAATGTCACGATTCGATTCGATACCGATTTTTAGGCTCACGATTCGATTCAAAATCGATTGTAGATTCAAAATCGATTTTAGATTCAAAAAACGACTCTCGATTTAAAAAAAATTGATTCACAGTATGTAAATGTTAGTGCTGTCAAACGATTAAAATATTTAATCGCGATTAATCGCATTTTTGTCATAGTTAACTCAAAATTAATCGCGATTAATCGCAAATTTTATTTCAAT
The DNA here is from genome assembly GCF_963457725.1 of Sprattus sprattus. Taxonomy (NCBI): domain Eukaryota; kingdom Metazoa; phylum Chordata; class Actinopteri; order Clupeiformes; family Clupeidae; genus Sprattus; species Sprattus sprattus. Next base: position 46,074,712 of record NC_137922.1, on the reverse strand, counting down.
GCTCTTATCATGGAAAAGTGGATTGGCTTGCTTTATGCAATGTTTTATTTTATTGAAAAACAACATCGCCAAACAGGGCGGTACAAAATAAAATTATTAAGTGCACATTTCAGACATTATGACTTCTGTTCAGCCAGCTGCCTGTTGGCATTTTCAGACAACAGTGAAGCTCGCTTCTTTTGCACAACACAACTTTTAAAGGTAAACTTTCTATTCAGAAGCTTTTTATCAACCATTTCGCCGTATCGCGCTCACCATCACTCAAACCGTAACGTTAGCCTACTACACAGTTTGCAAAGTCAAAAGGAACGTTAATCTTAGAAAAAAAAAAAATAATCGATTTTTGGAATTCTATGAATCGATTATGAATCGGAAGCACTTGAATCGCGATACGAATGTGAATCGATTTTTTTGCACATCCCTATTATATATGGTGAGGGATGCGGAGTATGAGGTGGTTAATGTGTTTATTTAGAATGTTCATAATTTTATTTGTGAGATCTACTAAAATAGATTTACTAACTTTAATGTTCCAAAAGCTTACTTTACTTACTTTAATGTTACTTTATCCTCATACTGTACATCTCTATTCATAAAAGCATAACAGGTTTGCCATCCACAAATCAGATGGTACAGCCCAAAATAGTGAGCATGGATTAACAGTAACACAAGTCACACATAGAGGACTGTGATGTAAAAATCCCTTTAAATCCCATATTTGTGGAGCCATTCACCTTCCTAAATGACTAATCTCCCTGTTAGATAAGATTTGGCCCCTAGCCATTTTCTCCAGTTAAACGTCCCCCTCTCTAATAAAAGCATCCCAAATGATGTGCTTATGCTATTAATCTGGGGTAAAGCTGGGCCGCTCGCTCGCTCATTTTTATTTAAGAGAGTTATAACGGGATGGATGGCTGGGATAATCACTTCAGCTGCTTATTTTGAGATTTTTGATTTTTTTATCCCATTCATACTTCGGTGTGGTTGTTTGAGGGAGAGTGTTTTTTTTTTGTATACTTGTCTCTTACAAACTAGGTATAGTTGAAGACAGCATTTGGATTTCACAATGCATGCTGCCTGTTCTGCAAAGAATACCTTATAGTTTAGGCCCTGGTTGAGAAGAAAAAACAAGTGTTTTGTGTGAATCTGAGAATGGCAAAGTTTAATGGAAAACTGAACATGAATGCATCTTTCTTTGTACCTGTGGCCTAGACATTTCCATGCCCTTTTCTGGTTCTAAATGTCACCCTGCCATTTTGGCAGATGCCTTCAGATCGGCTAATCCTTTTTTTCTTTTCTTGTCAGCTCAAGTTTTATCTCTGTTTTATAATTGATTTTAGGTCTCTGGTAACTAAACCATTGGAGATTGCTCCCAAGTGAAATACTGTGACGGATGAGCAATACCCCGATGCCTTCACTGTCATTTCTGGGTCTTTCACCGGTTCCCTCACAGGTTCCTTATAGCCGCCAGGGAGATGTTTCCAGTGCTGCTTGTTTGTTTGTGTGTTTGTTTGTGTGTTTGTTTGTCTGTCTGTGTGTCTGTCAGCAGGGTTACGCAGAAATGGGTCAAGGAAGAACCCATTCCATTTGGCAGCAATCCGAATTACGGGGTGGAGCCGCAAATCATTTTTTTGCTTTTGTTAATATTGCGAGATGGCAGAGGTCTGCTTTCTCTAAGTGTTTGTTGTGTGTCTATTATGAAGGCCATACCCTGACCCACGATCAGCTCTTGGCAGGAAAAGGGGGCATATTTCTATTTCTATGACAAAGGAACTATTCCGCCATCCCTACCACTGGACACTGGATGCTTGAGACTCAAGTGGCATGCATCAATAGTTTTTTTTGGAAAGCATTACATGAACGGACGGGTCATGAACAAGGCATTAGCCTTAGAATGCTGTT
>NC_137922.1:46055310-46062810 GCF_963457725.1 Sprattus sprattus | reverse complement strand
TGACCAGTACGAAACATCAGTACTTGAAATCCACAATCAGTCTTGTTAATAAGCCTCACCCTTCATGTTCCTCTACTCGACTAGGCAGTCAAACAGGTTTATATTTCCCAATTCTGGCTATTTGAGTGTGTGGTACAGATTTTAAATCAGAGCATTCATTGGATGCAGCATGGTTTAATTGTGTTCTGGATTTTGCTGTCTTTAACTAGGAAGAACTTAGCCATGAAAAGCAATAAATGGGCGGGACTGAAAGCAATAAGTGGGCGGGGTCAGGATAAGTAGTCACTGATGGGGTATCCATAATATCTGTTGCCACTTTATTTTTAGTGTTCAAGACAAGCTGATAGTGAGACTTTTTTTGTCAGTTACTGTTGGTGAAATAGTTTTCAATAGTCACTTCAATAGTTTTTCTGTCTGTCATATAGAGGACCAAAGTTCCATGTACCAGTCAGTAACTATGTGTGATGGTCATCTTATTCTTAAGTGTGTGGAATGGGCTGGATTTATGTTTGGTTTTCATACTGATAAACCAAACACCATGTTCTTAGGCTCCAGTTTCTCATGGCCCCTCCTTATAGGTGACCCCATCAGCCAAAGCCCCTCCCTGCAACCACCGCACCTGACAGACTGACCCATGCCACGGCAGGCAGGAGCACAGGTGTGTCTTACCGACAGGTAACCCGAGCTTGTGTGGTGTGTGGCAGCGGGGCTGCGCTGACAGACACCCGATGCATTTCTGAATTGTTCATGCGCTATCCCCGTCGACTCGCACGTGCTGCTCTTATTTTAGCTCATGGACTCCCTGTGAACCTGAGAAGAGGAAAGAGAGAGAGAGACACAGAGAGAAAGAGGGAGAGATAAAGATAGAGAATGGAAAACAAAACAACAACCTAAAAAAAAAAAAGTTTCCACGTCAGACTTTTTTACACCACCTCTCTGTTTGACGCCTCTCTGAAGTTTCCTTTTCCGCACAAACAACCCACAAATGAGCTGACAGCTGATGGATGTCAGAGGGGGGCTTTTTTAACAACCTCATCACAGATTCTTTTTCAGGCCCACAGATGTGTTACCACCCTTTTGATTTTATGAGCAGCTACCCCTGCTCGAATCAGCATGGTGCTGATGCTTAGAGATGCAGAGGGGGAGGGAGATCCAGGGAGGTGGAGGGAGATGGAGAAGGATGGAGAGAGATCCAGGGAGGTGGAGGGAGATGGGGAAGGATGGAGAGAGATCCAGGGAGGTGGAGGTAGATGGAGAAGGATGGAGAGAGATCCAGGGAGGTGGAGGGAGATGGAGAAGGATGGAGAGAGATCCAGGGAGGTGGAGGTAGATGGAGAAGGATGGAGAGAGATCCAGGGAGGTGGAGGGAGATGGAGAAGGATGGAGAGAGATCCAGGGAGGGGGAGGGAGATGGAAAAGGATGGAGAGAGATCCAGGGAGGTGGAGGGACTTTGAGAAAGATGGAGGTGTGGTGAAAGATTGAGAGATGCATAGAGATGGACAGATATGGAGAGAGATGTGGAGAGGTGCAGAGAGATGGAGAGATATGGAAAGAGAAATGGAGAGGTGCAGAGTGATGGAGAGATATGGAGAGAGATGTGTGGAGGTGCAGAGAGTTAGAGAGAGATGCAGAGGCACTCCTCCCGTGATCAGAGGGTGTGTGAAGCTGGTGTCTTTAATATTTCATGGGCAGCCTCAGCTGGGCTGTGTGAGTTTAAAGAGGTCACTTCTCTCCGTGCTGCAGAGCCCTCAGGAAGGCCTGGGTGCAGAGATGGCAGGTTATGAAAGTGGATAACGAGTGGACTGAGACCGAGAGAGGGTGGGAGAAAAAGGTAGCTGTTGTGAGGTGGACACACACACACACACACACACACACACACACACACACACACACTCAGATCGAGAGAGAGAGAGAGAGAGAGAGAGAGAGAGAGAGAGATACAGAAGCATATGCACCAGCAGTGCTAACATACTCCCATTTACTAACTCACTGACAATAAATCAGTTTGTTCATATAACTTACAAACATAACATAAGCACCATAACACTAGTCCACACACATATTTACACACATCAACATTCAAAGTAAAATCTAATTCCCAAATCTTGTTTGGGAAGCTCCCACGTGTGAGTTTAGACCGTTGCTCTAAGCAGCGGACAGTTTATGTAACAATTTGCGTAAGACTCAACATTTACTAGCAGTGACAGCGGATGCCAGCTCTGGTAAATTGTTAGTTTGGAGTATTTTATTAACATTCTCTTCTAATTCCAGGATGTTGTGGTACTAACTTGACGTATCGCATAGTTAAGCAATACAGCACGAGTGGGAGTGGGGTAGGTAAGGGATACCTACCGCAGGCCGAGTGGCGTAGGCAACAACACCCGTGGGATTATCCCTTACCTACCCCACTCTCACGAGTGCTGTATTGCTTTTATAAAACAATTCTACCGTCAACAAATTAACATTTCAACACGAAGTTATTGATTAAAAATGGTTTATTTTGCCATTGTTTCTCCGCAACAAAAAATAGTTCCATTGTCAATGTCTTTGTTTGGAATTTTAAGACTTTTGAATTATCGGTTATCATCAACGCAAATGTTTCATCACGGAGTGATTCATTATTAGCTGTGAAAAGTCCCGTAACTGTTGGTATGTTAACGAATAACCTATAGCATGGAACGTCTCTCGTCCAATCAGAAACAGCTTAATTACGCAATAGAACCCAATTGTTTTATAACGGTTCATAATATGACTGCATGCATAAAGTAAGAGAATGACCAAGAATAAAGTGAAACTATATACTGTATAAAATACAAACATTTACAAAAGTGTAATTTAACCCTGAACTTTGAACCTTTACATCATAGAGGCATTGGCTAGTGAAGCACTAGATTCTTGCATTGAACATTGCTGACACGATGGTGCTACTCCACAAATGAGCCGTAATGAGCTAGGGTCATGTACCTCCTAGAGGCCAGCTGGTGAAACGGTTGTCAAGTTATTTCCCAAAAAGGTCTTTGAGCTTCTGGGGGAGCTAGCACAAACCGCTAGCAGAAAACCAGCTAGCACAAATCTAGGAACACAAACTTTATATTCCCTATCAGCCATGTGGAACAACAATCCCGGCAAGGTTTATGTGGATTGGTGTCTACGTATATCATATTGTCGACCAAAAAAGCAAACGCAGTGGCAGTCATACATTATGGTATATATTGGTGATTCAGTGCCAGCATCTCTCTCTTTGTCATTGGGTACATCCAGTTTTTTTCTCATATCCTTAGGTGGAGCACTGTTTTGCACATACACTCTCTCTCTCTCTGACTCTCTCTCTCTCTCTTTCCCACTCTCTCTCACCCTTCCGCTCTCTCCCACACTCACTCTCCCTCTCCCTCTCCCCCCCCCCCCCCCCCCCCATCTCTCTCTCTGTCACTCTCTCTCTGTACCTGTGCATTTTGCAAAGACGTCTCTTCTGAAGATGCATTAAATCTTTAATGGCTGCTCACCATATTTAGACTCAGACATGTTTCTATACCCACGTCACAGAACCCAGCTTCCTCTAATGCTTTTTCACTGCTGAAGTTATATGTGTTAGGTGGCAGTATGCTATAAGTAGATAGGAAGAGATTTAGCTAGATTGCTAGCTGTAAAACATATAAATCAATGAAAAGGAAGGAACAGCTATGTCTCAGAGCTGTTGCTAGGGGCTGCAGGGCAATCTTTTGTTGACCCACACACACACACACACACACACACACACACACACACACACACACATCTACACCCACACCCCCCCACACACACACACACAAACACACACACACACACACACACACACACACACACACACACACACACACACACACACACACACACACTCAAGGAAGCGCACATGATGCTTGACACTCTGCAAGCGTCTGTTCAAATCTAAAGACTTTAATACAGGATAACGACTAGGAAAAATAATTGTAAATACCAACTCTTTTCAGTCAAGTTAGCAAGTGTGTTTATTCATATTACCTGAACAGCATGACTCTTCATGAATTTAACTTTATTTTTCACTTCCTCTCTCTCTGTGTCTCCACTTCCTTTAAAAGCTTTGACACACGTCCAAATACCCTCGTAACTAAAGCAACGCGTTCCTCTCCCTCCACTGTTGTCATACTGTAAATGACTTGTCAGAACTGTTGTGTAAACACTCTTATATGCCAAGAAACAGAACAATTAGCCCTGCCAAGGTTTCAGCTGTAGTGTCTTCCTCTAATTCCTTTAAATACCCTAAGAGATTTAGTGCTTGTTGTTTGAAATCAACTGAAGAGTCAAGTATTACAGTCTCGCTTCTCCCTACGACATGGCATCATACATCGATGAAATGCTTAGTGCATGGTGTGGACCACTGATGTGTGTTTTTCTTAGGATAGAGAAATGTATAATATGCTACACATTTTGTCATCATCATGTATGGTTTATTTGAATCACAATCTATGCCTCTCTTTAGTCAAAGTTTTCTGTGTGTGTGTGTGTGCGCGAGCGTATGTCGTCGCGTTACTTGCAGTCATTCTGGCATACTTAACAAAGCTGTGACCTACTTTAGCCGGCCAGCTAAAGTGGGTTTCTCTGTTTTGCTAACCTGATTTTCCTCCCCCCCCAACTCTCATCTCTCTATCCATTTCCTATTCCCTATTTTCCCACTTTTCCCAACTTGTCTTCCCTCTTCCCTCTTTCCCCTACCGCCCCCTCACATCAAGGTTAAACATATAGTTGAGTCACTCTCCCAGGTCTTCCTAGCCCATTAACCCAAAATGGCCCCATAGACTATAAACCGGAGGCTTCCTCTGCTCTCCATAGGCGCTTGTTGGCACAGATACATAAAACATTGGAGCGCTGCCCTGCTTTGTCCTGGTACAGGAGATATGGGAGACCTCAGCAGAGCCCTGGATTTGGTCCAGAGAGAGAGAAAGAGAGAGAGAGAGAGAGAGAGAGAGAGAGAGAGAGAGAGAGAGAGAGAGAGAGAGAGAGAGAGAGAGAGAGAGATCGTAGAAAGTGTGTTCGTGTGTGTAAGAGAGAAAGAGAGAGAGAGAGTGTGTGTGTACTTGTTAGTGTGTGTATATAATATATATATATGTGTGTGTTTGTGTGTGTGTATGTGTGTGTGTGTGTGTGTGTGTGTGTGTGTGTGACTGTGTGTGTGTGTGTGAGAAAGAGAAAAGAGCGAGAGAGTGTGTGTGTGTGTGTGTGTGTGTGTGTGTGTGTGTGTGTGTGTGTGTGTGTGTCTATTTGTGTGTGCATGTGTGTGTGTGTGTTTGTGATGTAAGGCCTACCCGCATGTGTTCTTCTTGAGTGCTGTTGTCAGCAGCAGCAGCAGTGGGAGCCCATCCAAAACCAGCCTTGAGGAGGAGAGAGAGAGAGAGAGAGAGAGAGAGAGAGAGAGAGAGAGAGAGAGAGAATGAGAGAGAGAGAGAGAATGAGAGAGAGACTGAGAGACAGAGAGGTATCTATATTGAAAGTCCAAAGAAAATTATACCACCGAATGTAGGGTTGAATTAGGCTATTATCTATTTAAGAGCAAAGTCTGAAATCTCATATCTGGTCCCAAAACTGAACTGAACCCGGAAGAGTCCTCTGAGCCAGATGGTACTGAAGCTCAGTAACTCAGTAACCATTACTGCTTTCAAACCACCAAGTTGTGTCAATACAATTATCTAACAAGTAAAATTAGTATTTGGGACATTGGAGAAACCAAGCCACCAGTCAGTGTATAAGTAAGTTCTATCTAAACGTAAAAAAGAGTATAAATTGGACCATAACAAAATTTTATAAATTGGCAGAGATGTGAAGCACATCCATATCCGAGGCAAATCCTGCGTGACCTCAACCTTGCTTTGGAAATAGGTGGACATAGTAAAACCTGTCTGCCAAAAGAGGACAGAACCTGTGGTCATTGTCAGGGAGGGGTGAGACAGAGGGGCACACTCTTCTTCAGTGTGAGAGATATACAGAAATATAGGACAGGCAACGAGATTTAAACGTCTTGTTTCTTTGTGTTGCTTATCCTTTTTATGAGTGCTTTGGCAACACAGTTTTCCATGCTAAAAAAGCAGAGAGAGAGAGAGAGAGAGAGAGAGAGAGAAGGAGAGAGAGATAGAGAGAGAGAGAGAGAGAGAGAGAGAGAGATAGAATTTACAACCAGAGCCTAAAGGTGGAGGGAGAGAGAGAAACAGAGAGAGGAAGTCAGTATAGTGTTCCTCAGTCCTCACAAACTATTTTATTGTGTAACTATATTGTGATCCGGAAGGCTGACATTTCCCGCAGCCCACTATGTTCTGAAAGACACTAATCACACACACACGCTTTCTCCGACTCCCAGGAGCGAAAAGAAACCGCCAGAATATGCTCTAGAACAGGGGTCCCCAACCTTTTTTGCACCACAGACCGGTTTAATGTAGGCATTTTATTCACGGACCGGCCTTCAAGGTGTAGCAGATAAATACAGCAAAAATAAAATAACACGACCGGCATAAAAACGAACGTTAAGTGCATTAAAAATACAGCTCACCATAACGTCCTTCTCGCTCACGTTTTTTTCTTTCAAAAAACTTTAGAGGCTTATCTATTAATTTAGGGTGCTTGTCTCCACTAGCCGAAGCAGTTTTGAAGGCTTCATTGCCTCGTTTGCTATATTATCGCCACATATTATGCAGAGCGGACTTGGTGCGTGAGAGTCACCTGTTGCGATAAACCCGTATTCTAAGTATGACTCCTGGTATTGTCTGTTAAAAGAAGCTTTATTTTTCTTGGAGATCATGGGCTCTTCTTCTGGCTCCTCATTTGGCCTTTTACCCTTTGCAAAGAAGCTCTCTGCTCTCCAAAGACATTTGTTTTTTACTCATTTTTGCTAGTGTGCGGGCCTATTTTTTGAGTAATGTATCACGTGACCGAGACAATGTGATGTGTCAAGAGGTACAGGCGAATGTTACATCAGGGAAAAACCTGGTCTACTTAAATAAAATAAAACACCATTCAGACTCATTTAATTAATACAACGGAAATTATATTAATTTTTTATTCTTTTTGTGCGGCCCGGTAACAAATACCTCACAGACTGGTACCGGTCCGTGGGAAACCAAAACTGACCCTGTTTAAGTAGGAAAAGCAGTCTTAGCACATCGTTGCCTTCCCTTACGGTAATAGCAGTTAGCTACGACACCTCAGATAGGAGTGCATTAACACAGTGCAGCCCATCATGGTGAATACATCTCAGTGCCTGAGCAGAACCCAACTCAAAGGGGGGGACCTCAATCTCAGTATTCCCATAGACACCCTCATCTAAAGCCACTTACAAGTGGGGTACAATACAAGTGTGAAGCCAGGAAGAGACATTGAGAGCAAAGTGCCGTTTTCAGGAAGATGAGGAACCCTTCACGTGGTGGTGTGGTCAGGTGGAGGACCGCTGGGGGGCTGATCTCATCTCCTCCTCTCTCTCCCTCTATCTCTCTCTCTCT
>NC_137922.1:46050310-46052810 GCF_963457725.1 Sprattus sprattus | reverse complement strand
CCTGTCATCCTTGCTGGATTCTTTGAGAAGATCCTCGCTGGGTTTAGTCTGATAAAGTCCTTGAGGGGTTGGTTTGAAACTGGAGAAATGCTCCATGAATTCTCCCTCCTAACAACCAGGCCAGCAGCATGGGAAACCAAGGCCACAGTAGAGGGATGTCCACACACATGAGGTGACCTTTGCAGAGAGGTCATATTTGTTCACACAATACTGTTAGGATTGGCAAGTGAGAAAGCGCAAAGGCAACAACAAAACAACACAAAGTGAGCTTTACTTAAGGAAGAATCACAGCAACAACCAGGCATGCGAACTCTTTCTCTCTCTCTTGCTCTCCCTCTCTATGTGCCTCTTGCTCTCTTTCTCTCTTTATCTCATTCTTCCTCTCTGTGCTTCTTTCTTTTTCTCTCTATCTCCCTCTCTCTCACTCCCTCGCTCTCTCTCTCTCCCTCTCTCTCACTCCCTTGCTCTCTCTATCCCTCTCTAGCTGTCCTTCTCTATGTGTTAAATCAACTATAGTTCCTCACCTCTCTAGTGCTTGTGTGATTAAGTCTATAGAGTGATATACCACAGGGACATGTGCGATTATCAAACCACATACTCTTATAGCGGTATGCATATATAGAGAGACTCCCTGGGATCTAGTAGACATGAGCACAGCTATTATGTGGGGTGAGACCAGATCCCAAGTAGCGCTAAGAAACTGGGTGAATTATGTTTGTGGTCTGTGTGTGTGTTCCTTGTGTGTTCCTGCGGGGAGTTAAAAGGAGGTTTTTATCATGGCAACAGTTGCATCTTGGGAGATGGTGTTTCAAGTGTCTCAAGGGGCTGGTGGTTTTGTTGGGTAACAAGGTGTAACAGAACTCAATGTGCATTGTGGCGAAGAAATTAATGGTGAGCAGCACATACAGTAGAGCTGCATTGATCTGGCCCCAAGGCTATCTGTTTAAAAGCACACACACACACACACACACACACACACACACATAACATCTATCTATAAATCCAGGTATCTCTATGTGTCTGTCAGTCTGTCTAGGGCGTATCTCCCTGACGGTAGTTAGGTTAGTTATGAGATTTTGCATGTAGCTTACGCATGTCATGAACCTGTGCATCCTTGATTTTGAAGATTTTTGAAATCATAGTTCGCGAGATATTTGTATTTTACCGTTTCCCGTAGGCACTAATGGGTTATCGTTTCCCGTAGCAAGTCCCACTGTGCACTGAAATTACGTCACAATCGAACATATACACGTAGCGGTATTAAAACTATCCTGCCTTCACTCAAAGTTCAGAATAGCGTTGGATACGATAAGGAGGTCCGCATTCAAATTCTTCTTGGTGAACAGATACAGACTTTTGCTCAGGTAATCTTAAGACAGTGATTGATTTTATCTATTCGTTTACTTTTAAGCTTCTTTATATTAAGTTTCAAAGTAATGTCTAGAGTTGTACAGTCATCTAACAGACAGGGAATAATAATCCATCGAAATATTCATATTGTTTATTAGTATAGCGTATTTTTACAGTACATTTCTGCACTTATTCGACTTACAACTTGACAAACTAATTTCATAAGCAAAATGTAATGTAATGAAATGTAACTGTGATTACAGCACTTATTCATGGCATATGCAAAACGCATGAATTTTAGCGACGTGAATTATGTCATAGTCATAGAACAGTCGTCGTCATAGATGTTACCCCAGCTGATGCGTATGGGCCTGGCATGTAACCAACTCTCATTACCATGTTAAGTAGTATATTGTAGTTTGATGTATTTTGTATAAGAGTTAGCTTTCTATTCAACGTTGCCGGTTAGCCTAGACCAGTGACCATGTGTTCATGGCATGCATCTACTGACGCAATGAGAGAGGTTTTCCGATGTATTAGTGTCCCGATGTATCTGTTATAATTCGTGTGTACTTTGTTTTCTCATTATTGCAATATTATAAACCTCAGTCTGCATTTACCCTGGCTGGGAGAGGCTGTCATTCCGAAGATACTGTGTGTGATCGCCTTTTGCTCTGTGTTCATTAAACCTGTCAGAGTGTATGAATAAACGGCTGGGTGCCAATCAAAATCACAACGCAAGAGTGGAGTACTACACCACTACAAATGGTAGATAATATTGATAAGCCTCGGAGGCTTTCAGATTGTTCATTGCTTTCCCATCTGTTGCTATGGAGTCCACGAAATACGCGCAAATAAACATTAAAACATTTCTTAATGAAAAGGAAACATGCATCACAATAATACTTCAGTGTAACCTGTACCTATGTGGAGTGCAAATATGTCTTGCTATTACACTACCCAACAGCTACACCTACGTCTGCTAACACTACAGAATGCATAATTCCTACGGGCACTGCACTAGTACACATAACATACACAAACACATGCAAACACACATGCACACATGCACACACACTCACGCACACACACACACGCACACAGACTCTTGCACACACACACATACACACATGCATGCACGCCCACACAC
>NC_137922.1:46045310-46047810 GCF_963457725.1 Sprattus sprattus | reverse complement strand
TGATGTGTGTGACAGTGAAACAGTGAAAGAACAGACAGTATAGTTTGGTAAAAGTGGTATTTGTGTGTGTGTGTGTGTGTGTGTGTGTGTGTGTGTGTGTGTGTGTGTGTGTGTGTGTGAGAGTGTGTGTGTGTGTGCATGTGTGTGTTTGTGTGTGTGTGTGTGTGTGTGTGTGTGTGTGTGTGTGTGAGAGAGTGTGTGCTAAAAAAACAGAAAGAGCTGTGTCAGGGATGGAAGCAGTCCCAAGGATCTGTTTCTGCTTCCACTCCTGCATGCTGAAAAGTAATTTAAACCTACAGGACAATCCTGCTTAACTGTGTGTGTTTTTTTTTGTGTGTGTGTGTGTGTGTGTGTGTGTGTGTGTGTGTGTGTGTGTGTGTGTGTGTGTGTGTGTGTGTGTGTGTGTGTGTGTGTGTGTGTGTGTGTGTGGGAGAGGGGGAGGTTTAAAGAGAAAATGACTGCATAGTGCATACAGTGTGTGTGTGTGTGTCATCTGCATGGGAGTTTCTGTTTGACTGCTTGCATATTTGTTTGTGTATTCGTTTGTTTGTTTGTTTGTTTGTTTGTTTGTGTGGCATCTTTTCTACATCAGATGACTACATCAGAGGTGAATATTCAGCCTTTGTGTGTTGTGGCATCATGAGAGGCTTTACCACTGAGCGGGGTGTAGGGCAGTGCGTAATCACTGGACAGAGCAGGCAAAAATGCTTTCAAACGAGGAATTTGGTTTATTAACTAACAAAAAGTCAAACATAAAACTTCTTCAAAGGCAAAACAGTTGCTCCAAACTTAAATCATACCAACGGTGGTCTGTCCCCACTCTCCACTCTTTTCAAACTCGTTCCTGCTCAGGTGCCAACCTACTCTAACCATTTGCACCTGAGCTTGCAATCAGTGACCTGACCTTCCTAGTCCCCAGAGCACCTCCCCAGGGTCCTAGAGCCTGCCCCGTATAGGCCTTTTGAGGTAATTCACTCCCATTCCAACCTAGTGGAACCACCAGCCCAGCTTGTGGTACCACATACCCTTCCCCTCAACTTCATGCCCCTCCCGGGAGGTTAAAGAAGGGCTTAATTCGATTATCCAAAGCTAAGCACAAAACCACCTTACATAACACTTTTCAGGACCCCAATAGGTTATTTAACAACAAAACCCAAAATGTCCTTCCCACCCCCCCTCTTCATTGAGGGTATTTTCCTTTTTTTTTCTTTTTTAACAATTATCAAGTCCATTTCTTCCCTGTGTCAGTTCCCAGTTTGTCTGTCCAGCTTCTTTTTTCCTTGGAGTCTATCCATCCCCCTTCCGGTCGTGGACCCTCTGTCTCTTTTGCTCGTTCTGAGCGTTCAGTCTCTGTGCATCAAGACGTGCCGTGGGCTCACCATAGCCCTCAGTTTCGCTGTTGGTGGACTTCTTGACCCTGCTGGAGTAAACACTGGAGTGCTCTTCCTCACCCAACCGAAGGCTGCCATTGGCCAGAGACCAGCCCACCTGTACCTCATGGATGTCGAGGTTCTTGCTGCAGCTGTGCTTCACTGGAATCTTCTCAATGACCATTTTGAAGCTAGCTTTGCCCTTGGCTGCGCTGTATTTGCCTTCTTCAATTAATTCAAAGGGGCCCCTCTCTTTGGAAGTTTCGACTGTGGGACATGCTACTACCACTCTGTGCTGGTAGCCGGTGAACAGGCACATTTCTCTCCTCTCGGCAGGGGCAGCCACGCTTGTCTGGTCCCCCTCTTCACCGAGGTCGGCATCATCGTCTGTGTCATACTCCTCACCACCAGCTTCATCGACGGCATCATCATCATCTTCATCAACAGTAACTTTGTCAATTGCATCTTCAACCTCACAGTCACTGTCATACTCTTCATCATCATTGACATCATTTTCACCAACATCAACATCTTCAACACAGCCGTGACGGTCATACTCTTCATCGACATAATGTTCATCAACATCGAAATCTTCATCATCACCGCTGTCATACTCTTCATCATCGGCACATTCATCATCGCCCCCTAGGACCACCAGGTCTTTGGTGCTGGCCAGCGTTGCTGCCCCTTCTTCGGCAATCTCAGGCAGGGCCTCCCAGACCTGGTCAGCTTCAGGCTGCACCATTTGAATCACGGCAGAAAGCATTTCTCTTACCTTCTGCCCTTCAGCCCCTTGTTGGATCTTGAACACCTCTGCCGGACGTTTCCCTGTGGCAGTCATTTCAAATGCTGCGGCCCTGCTCATCTGAGTTAGCCTCTCCTGGACTCTCTCAAACATCTCATCAGACCGGGCGTGCTTCTTCGCAACCTCCTGTAGGTCAGCTTCAGACGGATTGTCCATCCGCTGCATCTGTAGCAAGGCTGCACTGGTCTCCAGCTGGGCCGTCTGGCTCTCCACCAGCATCTTCACCAGTTCCTCCATTTCGTTTTTTTCGTTCAGCTTGTGTGAAGTCCTGGAAAAAGTTTCACCAAGCTGTCGATTCCTTCACTTCTGCTCATTAGCACCTACG
>NC_137922.1:46030310-46035310 GCF_963457725.1 Sprattus sprattus | reverse complement strand
TGTGTGTGCTGCAGCTTCAGTGGCCGTAGGCAGACACACGCAGAGAGCTGCTAAAACTGGAACGGGTCTGGGGCAGACCTGTGCCAGATCTCAGCCAGGTCTCAGCCGGAACCATTCCACAGTAGCCTGTTCTTTGTGTTAGATTTAGCACAGGTGAACTGGGTAGTATATACTTATAGTTATAGTATATACTTATAGTTTATACTGGTGCCTTCTAGCTAACCTTGTGTTGTAGTCGCTCTTTTGTGCCTTTCCACGGGAAGCCCAGATTTCCGGCTGGTGTGGTCCGCCTGTGCACACCCCTCTAAAGACCACAGTTACCCAGAAACTACCTGTGCACACCCCTCTAAAGACCACAGTTACCCAGAAACTACCTGTGCACGCCCCTCTAAAGACCACAGTTACCCAGAAACTACCTTTGCAGATTCCGTCGATTATCAGCATATGGTTTATATTATTTAACCTCCTGACCTTAACCCATGTGTATACATTACACAGACATTTGATAGGTCGGCCTATGTTAAATGTGTGTGTGTGTACATGTGTGTGAGTTTGTATACGTCTGAGTGTGTATGTGGCTTGTGTGTGTGTGTGTGCGTGTGTGGGTGTGTGGCTTTTGTTTGTGTGTGTGCATGTGTGCGTGCGTGTGTGCGTGTGTGGCTTGTGTTTGTGTGTGTGCGTGCGTGTGTGTGTATGGTAAGAAGGTGTTTGTTTGATTCTATCATCTCATTACAACTCGAGGGCTTTATGAGCTCAGGCCAAGCTGCCAGGGAGACCAAACCTGCCTGATCAGATTAGCAGCTCAATCAGAGCAGGGCCCAGGAGACAAGAGATATGTGGATGGATGAATGCTCACTCACTCACACACACACACACACACGCACACACACACACACACACACACTCACGCACATGCACACACACACACACACACACACACACACACACACACACACACACACACACACACACACGCATGCATACACGTGCGCACATACACCGACATAGACACGCTCACCCACAAGCACACACACACAGACACGCTTACGCACACACACAAACATACACATGCACACACACACACAAACCCAAACAGCACTTCCAACAACACTGAGGCACATAGAGACACACAGTCACACAAACATGATGAGTTTGAGATATGTTTGACTCAACACTCATAGAAAGAATTTAAAGGAACACACCCAACTTACTGACAATTTATTTTTCACTCACACACACACACACACACACACACACACACACACACACACACGCACACACACACACACACACACACACACACACACACACACACACACACACACACGAATGCGCACAAACACTCACTTTTTTGTGGGTGACCTTGGCAAATCATCTGTGATCCAGATGTGCAATCACAATTCTCATCTGCTTCTTTGTGTCTGAAAAAGCCTGCTGCCATGGCAACACATTGTTTGCAAATAATAGGTAAGCTGCTGAACCTCTTCATTCAGGTAGGCCTAAGGTGTGTGTATGTGTGTGTATCTGTGTGTATCTGTGTGTGTGTGTGTCTGTGAGAGAGAAAAAACAGTAAAATGTGTATGTGTTAATGTGTTTGTGTTTGTGTGTGTGAGTGTGTGTTTGTGTGTGTGTGTGCGTGTGTGCGTGTGCGTGTGTGCGTGTGTGCGTGTGTGCGTGTGTGCACCAATACAAGAGTTAAATTCTGACTAATCAATACTTCATCAATAAGCAGCATCCATACACACATAAACACATCCACAGTGCAGGTGAAAAGCATATTCTCACCATCAAACTTAAAACACACACAACCATACCAACACACACACGGGAACACACGTGCACGAATCAGACAACTGTATGCTGATTGCACAGGATTTTTTATGTTGCAGGCTTTTGCTCACATAATTTAAATGCTGTTATTATGTTTTTCAGTGGCAGGCACTGGGTGACTGGTCAAAGTTGAGGGAAAGCTGAATGGAGCAAAGTACAGAGATATCCTTAATAAAAGTCTGGTCCAGAATGCTCTGGACCTCAGACAGGGTCGAAGGTTCACCTTCTAACAGGATAATGACTAGGGATGCACCGATCCGCTTTTTTCACCTCCGATACCGATACCGATATCTGAGGTTTAGTATCGGCCGATACCGATCCCATACCGATATAAAAAAAAAAAGCGAAATGATGGTAACAAACTGTAAGTTTCATTGGGGGAGATCTGGGATCTTGAGACTTGACTTAAACATTTCTTTCCTATGTAAAAAAAACCCAAATAAACAGATATAAATGTACTGAATTACTAATTTATTTAATCATTTTGCACCAGTAAAACAATCTTAATCATATAAATATAGTGTGACTGGTTCAGTCAGTGCAATTAGGGATTCAAAATACAATGTAAAACAAAATAAATAATAAAATAATAAATAGCTCCAGATAGCAGATCCTTTCGCTCTCTCCATTTAGTAAACACTGAGCTCTGCACGGCGTGTTGCTTTTGTATGACGTCACTCACAGCGCACAGCATAGAATTACACTGAATAGATCAGCCAATAGACAGATAGATAGATAAACTTGTATTAATCCCGTGAGGTAAATTGAATTATCAAAGCAGCAAGGTAGTAGGAATAGGATTCAAGTATAAATATTAAAAAAAAAAAAAAACATTTTTTGGATCGGCACATTTTCACCGATACCCGATCTAGAAATGTCGTCAATATCGGTACCGATACCGATACAAATATCGGATCGGTGCATCCCTAATAATGACCCTATGCACATAGCCAAGACAATGCAGGAGTGGCATAGGGACAGCTCTGTGCATGTACTCGAGTGGCCCAGCCAGAGCCCTGACTTGAACCCAATCAAAAGTCTCTGGAGAGAAGATGGCTGTCTACCGACTGTCCCCATCCAACCAGACAGAGCTTTGGGAAATCTGCATAGAAGAATGGCAAGAAAATCCCTAAATCCAGATGTTCAAAGCTTGTCGCCTCATACCCAAGAATACTCAAGACTCAATTTGCAAAATTTCTAAAATCCTGTTTATGCTTTGTCATTTTGGCAAATAGTGAAGAGTGTAGATCGAGTGTGGAGTGTAAAAGAGTGTAGATCGAGAGTGTAGATCGACATGGGGGCAAAATTAATTTAAACAATTTTAGCACAAGGAACACAATGTGAAAAGAGTGGAGGGGACTGAATACTTTCTGGATGCACTGTATATTCAGTGTATTGATTATGTAATCCTTACAGAATAGTCCATGCTATTTGTTATTTTATTCCATGCTGTATTGTGTGTTGAAGTATTCTCCGAGGTGTTTTGTTAGGCCTGTGGTTGCTGGTGTGGACTCCAGTTGAACCCGTAAGAGGGTCCACAAAGCAAAAAACGCTGACGATCGGACTTCTTCAAGTTTGCGTGTCATTCAAGGGAATTATATTTTTGAATTCTTTTTGTCCCACTTTACTGTTTTTTTCCCCCCCTGAGCATCTTTTCAAAATGTGAACTTCAGGCGGATATCTCTCTCTCGCTCTCTTTCTCTCTGGTTCTTTCTCTCGTTCTCTCTCTGACAGTAGCCTACAAATGAGATACTGCTTTTTGCAGCTCCCGAAAACCACAATTCTCTCTCTTTTTGGCATTCTAAACAGAATGTTATCATAGGGACCCTCTCCCGGCAACTGTCACCGTTGGCGATGCTTCCAGGCGAATGATCTCACTGGTGCCCATTGTGGTGGTGTCTGTGGTTGACAGGGGCCTGAATGGGGGGCAGTGTGCTGGCTTGACCGGCCTGTCCTGGCCTTGGGCCCGGGTCTTGTCTGGGGTGATAAGTGGGCTTCGGGTGGCTGCCGGGTCCCTGGAGTTTTAGTAGAACTGGACCCATGAAACTTGACTTCTTATTGGACCCTTTTTGGGTCACTAGGTTCTCTTTGAAGAGCGCGGGGAGGGGAAGCACTCTCAGAAAGGGCACCAGATAGGATCAGTGGCCCATCTCACACATGGTGGTTGGACAGTGCTGTGGAGGCGCAATTTCAAAGTTTGTTTCAGCTGAAAATCTCTATATTAAATGTTGGAGTGCGCAATTCTAACCCAATACACATTTTGTGAAATTCAGCCAATTGTTCCTCACTGTCTCTTAACTGTCCTTTCAGCATGTATGGTCAAATAATCTCTGGTATTTGTACACAACCCTGACCCTGCAAATGGAAAACAAACACAGTGGCTTGGACTGAGTCAGAAAGAAGTCCAGAATCACGGACTACTCCTTTAAAGGTTCCATTTTCAACTTTTTGAGACGAATAGTTCTCTCACAAAGATACTGAACGTATAGAACAAATGTTTATCCGACTTCAATTATTCCTTCTTTGCTGTGATGCCCATTGATGAGGTAATGTTATGGATAGTAGCCAGCAGATAGCCACATCTTATAGTATCACAAACAGATTCCTCAGTGGTGTCCCTCTAAGCACATTGCAGAGGTCCCCGAGACCACCTCTTTTGGTCTGACAAAATGTCCAGACCGTGGTGTGAGGCATCTTTCACACCTGTTATTAAAGTTTGGACCAAACTGAAAAGCTCTCACAGACTGATCACGTGTCCTTCTAAGCACATGGCAGAGGTGCCCGTGCTTTGCTTCATTCCCATCCCATGCTTGACATAACGCTTAGGAGTGTTGTGACTTCTGTTATTCCATAGGCCTTGTTCTAAGGGGGCTCCGGCACAGGGCTCTGTAAAGCGCCTAGAGAGAATTCTAGTTCTAATTCTAGTTTTTTATATAAAAACAATTAAGTTGTTATGTGTCTGTGTTTTCTAAACGTACAGCTGAGCTAGCATTGCAACTACCATTGAGTTGAATTTCCCGTATGCAGTGCAGTGAATACTTTGTCGCCCTCGGAGACAACAGCTCAAAAATACCATTTGTATGTCATGTGGGGTCCCTCAAAGATCCATTTTAGGGCCCTTGCTGTTCAGTCTTTACATGTTTCCCCTTGGCAGTGTCATTAGGAGGCAC
>NC_137922.1:46022810-46027810 GCF_963457725.1 Sprattus sprattus | reverse complement strand
TCACCCTCACAGGTTATGTATGTATGCATGGTAATAATATTGCACCCATCGGCACATGCAGTTCAACCTCACGTCTTCTAAAGTCCTCTAATCTATCCTCATTTACACATCCATGATTCATGGCAATGTTGTGTAAAACACTGGGGGGGTACTTATGTGAATATGGGTGCAGTCTATAGCGCCAAGGACGCCAGGGAACCCATACTTAACTTCTCCCAGAACGCCTGCTTAGCCCGCTCTTGGCTGTCGGGTGTTACGGGAAATTTTATGAATTCCCCAGAATGTCGGACTAGACCTAACGTAACTGCATGTATAGCCGAACTTATTGCAGACTGTGATAGGGACATAGTGCGTCTGTCCCCAGCTCATCTGCCAGAGAGAGAGCGAGTAAGTGTGAGTGTGTGTGTGTGCGCGCGCGCGCGCGCGTGTGGCCAGCCGCTGATCAGGCTCTCCTCTCTACCGATCTCTCCCTCTCCCTCCCTTTTTAGGCCGTAAGGTGAACACGGTTTTCGTTTCAGCCCGTTCCACTCACTGGCATCTACACAATCTTTAGCTTATAAAAAAGAACGAGTCGTGGTTAGTTACCAAAAAAAAGTTTGTCGCTGATTTTCCAGTCGATTGTCTATATGGCTTTGTTTCATGCAGAACTAGAGACTTCAGAGCGTAATAAGATTTTTGTCGGGAGCCGTGCCACGGTTCGACACGTGATCATGCTACACCAATGAGAAGGCTGCATTTGTCAACAGAATGGAAAAATGGCGGCTCCCGTGTGGTTAGAAACATCGTTAAAGATAGAGGAAAACATCCGAACATCCTCAAAAGTGGGCTAAATTAATTCTAATTAGTGCTGTATAGATAGCCGCGTCCAAGAATAACAATGAGGCAAATATACGATAATGTTATTTTTATGTTAAGTCATTGACATCAAGTTTAACATACATGGGAATACCCATTACTGTGGATCTTACATGGACTGTGAACACCCACCGAAGAAATCAAGGCAAAGACTGTACTTCCTACATCAGCTGAGGAAGTTCAGCACCATCAGCTGTGTGTCCTGACAGCATCACTTGGTATGGGAACTGTACAGCCTGTGACTGCAGCACCGAATCATCAGAGCATCTCTCCATATTCTGCAGGAGACCTACAAGAAAAGACCTACCTACCAGCGCCCAAGGTATTGTAAAGGATTCCTAACATCCTGACCATGGACTTTTCAAAACACTGAGGTCAGGCAAACGTCTCTGCTGCTACAAGACCAGAACAGAGAGACTGAGGAGGAGCTTCTTTCCTCAAGCATTCCTTATCCTGAACACAAACAATGACTATAAAACATCAATTACACCTTTTTTCACACACTGCTCTTTAAACTCCCTCTTGCTATTTATGAAAAATATTTCTTGATCTTTCTTTCTTCACACTCGCACAGAAAAAACAGTAGTATTTTTATGTATGTGACAAATAAACCTCCATGTATCAATAAAAGGCAGTAATTGTAAATACCAATGACCATCTGTTTGTTCATTCATTCATTCATTCTTCCACAAATGAAAACAACACTAATGAACCATAAAAACACTCTTTATGAAACATGAAATATGATATATAAAACTGTACAAAACTGAATAAGAAATAACAGATTAGGGACACTCAGTCCTCACTGTTAGTGTCAGTGTCAGGACAGTTATCTTCCAGTTCCTACAGCAACGACATAGGTCAACTATGCAACACAATCCTGCAGAAAAACATCTGTCTGTCTCACAGGCACCTTTGCAGCCACAGTGTATCACATGCAAAACACTGTCAGGGGCCGGATTTCTAGTCATCCAGGTGACATGCAAGTTCCCATTCTCTATTTGCCAACCATATCCAGCAGGTGATGGAGCACTTATATTATGTTTGAGACAGGACCTCATTATTGCAGCCTGGTAGTTTGCCCTTTTGCAGTGCTGATGGAGGGCATCAGTGGTAGGGGGAATGGATAATTCTGGCAAGGCTGATGATGTCATACAGAAAGCCTTGAACCTAGCTTTATTTACATTATCAGCTGCCGACTGATCATATAAGTGGCATACATACTGGCAAAGAAATGCAAATGTTGACTGCTCCAAGTTTAAGTTAGTACCTAAACTTTTAAAAGCCTTTAGGTACTCATCTTTCTCACATGCAACAGAAAATGTCTTTTTTTTCTCCTTTGCCATTAAAGGCACTTGTGGAGTCACACCCAGAAAATGTTTGAATTCCGATCAAGGCTGAAAACACACTGGTTCCAAGAGCTGATGACACCTTGGTAATGTCAATGATACATGTCCTGTTGCCAGTCCCTGTAAAAAAACATATAAAGTGCATGGCAAATCTGTCTGCACACTTACAGCAATGACTGCCACATCTGTATATGCCAGACAGTGTAGCGGGTTGAAACGGAAACAGGGTTCACCTTACAGCCTATATGAGGATGTGCATGTGTGTGAGTGTGAGTGTGCACACACTGGGCACCTTCACGAGGCTTCTCTCCAGTCTTCTCTTCCACACACACACACACACAAACAGAGTTGAAGACCTTGTAAATGTTTTCCCACATAGTATGTTTTTGCATATGAAAATGCCAGTGAAAATGCCTTTAAATATTGTAAACATATAAAAGGTCAGGCACATTTATGTGGACCTTCCCTGCCATGTACTATCAGGTGATGTTTTAAAGACCCAGCTTGTTTAGAAGTTTTTCCACATTGGCATGAGTATCAACATATGCATTTGAGAAGGGCAAACTTCAAACTTCAGAATTCAAGCATTTACATGGCTTTTCTTCACTGTGCAACCGCTGATGGCATTTCAGACTTGATGTCCTAGTGTAGTGTTTCTCAACCACTGGGCCGTTGCACTTATCCTTATTACTACTGTATTTTGTGCTGTGTCTTACTGATATAATGTATTTAACCCTTATTTAATGTTAATCACAATTACAAACGAGGGTCTGACAGGGCTTACAATTAGGTGTGAGTGCTCCAGATCAATGAGGAAAAGTCAACCCCCTCCCTGGATTTCTAAAGTTGGGATGATTATTGTATTTCTGTGATGACTTCTTACAATGTTGCATGGAATTGTTTGTGTATCATCTAAGCCTATGATTTCTCATAGTTAAGATCACCTTAGCTGACGTAGGAAGTACAGTCTTTGCCTTGATTTCTTCGGTGTGCTGGGTGTTCACAGACCATGTAAGATCGTCAGTAATGTGTATGCCCATGTATGTCAAACTTGATCTAAATGACTTAACATAAAAATAACATTATCGTATATTTGCCTCATTGTTCTTCTTGGACGCGGCTATGTATACAGCACTAATTAGAATTAATTTAGCCCAATTTTGAGGATGTTCAAGTGTTTTCCTCTATCTTTAACGATGTTTCTAACCGCACGGGAGCCGCCATTTTTCCATTCTGTTGTCAAAAAGCAGCCTTCTCATTGGTGTAGCATGATCACGTGTCGAACCGTGGCACGGCTCCCGACAAAAATCTTATTACGCTCTGAAGTCTCTAGTTCTGCATAAAACAAAGCCATATAGACAATCGACTGGAAAATCAGCGACGAACTTTTTTTTGGTAACTAACCACGACTCGTTCTTTTTTATAAGCTAAAGATTGTGTAGATGCCAGTGAGTGGAACGGGATTCATTTTCTAAAGCACTTTTCGTGCTTCACCTTGCGGCCTATTTCTCCTTATCTCGCCGCAGAAATGTGATAGGGACAGTGTGCGTCTGTCCCCAGCTCATCTGCCAGGAGATGGCAGACATCAGAACCGCCATTACAATTAACCTGAATCATTTGGGTCAATGTGTACGCTAGATGTATGCCTATTTTTTAAAATATCTTGGATATGGATATCACAATGATTTCCTCATGTGGTAAATACTTTATTTTCCTTGTAATTATATATGGCTTGCCAAAAAAATGGTGTAAATCTCTCGTGTAGACGAGAGAAGTACGTCACATGTAGCCTATAGGTCCTATACTGTACGGGCAAGCACACGCGCCCTTAAAATAGCGTCTGAATAACCGCCACAGACTCTAGACAATGCGCCTGTGACATTAGACCAGCTTTTTTCCAGTCAACGGCGCACGGCGTTGTTTTGAAACTGCAAAATACCGCTTGCGCCAGAGAAACGCCCTCTCTGTTCCACCCCGCCCATGTCGGCGCAAGTTCATTTCGACGCGCGCCTCTGGAGGGAAAATCCCGCTGTGCGCCGGGTGCAAGATAGGAATGATACATGCGTCGGTGACAATGTCAATTGCGCTGGGTGCAAGATAGGGCCCATAGAGTCCACTCTGGGAACTTGACATGAACTGGAGTAGAATATAGAGTGTTTGTTTGTGTGTTGTCTGTGTGACTGAAATCCCCTACAGATATCCCATCCTGAGATAGACTGTCTGACCGTAGTTAAGGACAAAACAGCTTAATTAATCCTTACTATCTGCTTACTATCTGTGCGTTGGTGTGTGTGTGTGTGTGTGTGTGCGCGCGCATGTGTCCATACAGTATGTTATTGAATGGTGTTTACATTTAGCAGTAGGAGCTGCTGTCTGTCCCTGTCCAAGCAAGACAGGCAGTACCTCCAGTTCATGTGTGTGTGTGTGTATGTGTGTGTATGTGTCTGTGTGTGTGGTGTCTGTGTCTGTGTCTGTGTCTGTGTCTGTGTCTGTGTCTGTGTCTGTGTCTGTGTCTGTGTCGGTCCAAGTAAGTCAGGCAGTACCTCCAGTTCATGTGTGTGTGTGTGTGTATGTGTGTGTATGTGTCTGTGTGTGTGGTGTGTGTGGTGTCTGTTTCTGTGTCTGTGTCTGTGTCTGTGTCTGTGTCTGTGTCTGTGTCTGTGTCTGTGTCTGTGTCTGTGTCTGTCCAAGTAAGTCAGGCAATACCTCCAGTTCCCCTGCCTTTGGGAACCATGGGAGTAGGCCTGCAAACCTGTCAAAATGGATGTTCAGAATATTTTCATATTTCTCACAGTG
>NC_137922.1:45740310-46002810 GCF_963457725.1 Sprattus sprattus | reverse complement strand
ACTCCTCCCCACTCTTCTCCTCTGTCCTCTCTCACTCTGTCCCTGTTGATTTCCAAACATTAGTTCATCTCCCCACTGCACTGCTGGTCTAGCACACTGGTGTTTAACTGTGTGTTTTGTATGACCGATAAAATAGGGCATAATAGGGTTATGATACGGTTAGTTAGAGTACAGTTGTAGCATCTCTAAATGTCCTGTAGAACACTGCTGTGGGTCACGTTTCAGCGTTAAGTCGAGGAAACTCAAATCACATTCCCAACTGCTGTAACTCTCAGAGCTCCATTTTAAAACATCTGGTGTCTTCTATACCTTCAGTATGTGAAATGCATGAAGGTGTTAACACCCTCTGCAAAGGCTGACATGACTTCATATGAAGCCATCTTTGTTGTTTCCCCATCTATGTAGTACATGTTGTTTCCCCATCTATATAGTACATGTTGTTTCCCCATCTTTGTAGTACATGTTGTTTTCCCATCTATGTAAACATGTTGTTTCCCCATCAAATCCAGTACTTTCATAGTTGTTTTCTTTTTCAAGTCTTGTGAGAATTCCTACACTCAGATTGTTGAGGTTTATTCTCCCCAACCCCCCACAGGTATTTAATCAAGTTTCTGGCCAAGCTGGACGAGTACGAGGACGCTAATAAGATGACGCCGGGGAACATCGCCATCGTGCTGGGACCCAACCTGCTGTGGGATAACAATGAAGGGTATGTCTAACTCTCTCCTCCACCCGTTAATGCACACACAGACATGTCTTACTCTCTCCTCCTCCCGTTTATACACACACAGACATGTCTTACTCTCTCCTCCTCCCGTTTATACACACACAGACATGTCTTACTCTCTCCTCCTCCCGTTTATACACACACAGACATGTCTTACTCTCTCCTCCTCCCGTTTATACACACACAGACATGTCTTACTCTCTCCTCCTCCCGTTTATACACACACAGACATGTCTTACTCTCTCCTCCTCCCGTTTATACACACACAGACATGTCTAACCCTCTACTCCACCCGTTAATACACACAGACATGTCTAACCCTCTACTCCACCCGTTAATACACACAGACATGTCTAACCCTCTACTCCACCCGTTAATGAACACACACAGACATGTCTAACCCTCTACTCCACCTGTTAATACACACACAGACATGTCTAACCCTCTACTCCACCCGTTAATACACACACAGACATGTCTAACCCTCTACTCCACCCGTTAATACACACACAGACATGTCTAACCCTCTACTCCACCCGTTAATACACACAGACATGTCTAACCAGTGGTGTAGTCCAGGGTATACGCAGGTATACGGAGTATACCCACTTTATTTTCAGTCAGCATTGCGTATACCCACTTCTCAAAACAGGGCGTTTATCCTGTGCTGTATGGGATATTTAAAAAAATTGCAAAATTAAGAGTATACCCACTTCTCCAGGGACCACTACACCACTGTGTCTAACCCTCTACTCCACCCGTTTATAAACACACAGGCATGTCTCACCCTCTACTCCACCCGTTAATACACACACATACATGTCTTACCCTCTTCTCCACCTGTTAATACACACAGAGACATGTCTCACCCTCTACTCCACCCGTTAATACACACAGAGACATGTCTCACCCTCTACTCCACCCGTTAATACACACACAGACATGTCTTACCCTCTACTCCACCCGTTAATACACACACATACATATCTCACCCTCAACTCCACCTGTTAATACACACAGACATGTCTCACCCTCTACTCCACCCGTTAATACACACACAGACATGTCTCACCCTCTCCTCCACCCGTTAATACACACACAGACATGTCTCACCCTCTCTCTTCCACCCGTTAATACACACACAGACATGTCTCACCCTCTACTCCACCTGTTAATACACACAGACATGTCTTACCCTCTCCTCCACCCGTTAATACACAGACATGTCTTACTCTCTCCTCCACCCGTTAATACACACAGACATGTCTTACCCTCTTCTCCACCCGTTAATACACACACAGACATGTCTAACCCTCTACTCCACCCGTTAATACACACACAGACATGTCTTACTCTCTCCTCCATCCAATAATACACACACAGACATGTCTTACTCTCTCCTCCATCCAATAATACACACACAGACATGTCTTACTCTCTCCTCCATCCAATAATACACACACAGACATGTCTCACTCTCTCCTCCACCCGTTAATACACACACAGGCTTTAATCACATTGAGCTCATTCATCCATCTTTGCCCGTTTCTGGGCTGGCTTACAAGTAATTAAACAGCTTGCAGGTCATTAAAGAGAACTGGAGGAAACATCAATATGTAATTAATCAAATCTGACATAAGGGTTGAGTAGTTGTAATGTATCAGCATCTTTCAAAACATATATTTATCAAAAAAGTTAGGGTAAACAAAAATACAAGCCAGCAGGTTAGTCAGGCAGAGTTTAATTTTGGAAAATATATGAAAATGGGAACATTTCTGTGGTCTACAAGTTCTTCAGCAACTACATGTATGTTGTTAATAAAGAATGTTGGGTATATTTTTCTTAGAGTTCCAAGGAGTTCTAAGTGCTTGAGTTGGTTCTAACTATCTTATTAAAGGTTCTTGTTGTTTGCGGCTGCGTAATGGTTCTCTTCTCCCTGTTCCATGTTTGTTATCTGGTTCTCCTGAAGGAACATTACCGAGATGATGACAACGGTCTCTCTGCAGATAGTCAGTATTCTGGAGCCCATCATCCAGCATGCAGACTGGATCTTTCCTGGCGGTGAGAAAGGCACACACACACACACACACACACACACACACACACACACACATATATGCAAATAAACACATCATCTTTACACACATTAACAAACTTAGACATCCAAACAGGCAGCTGTGACACAAATTCTCTCAGACATGTACACGCACGCGCGCACACACACATGAATCCACACACATGAATCCACACACACACACACACACACACACACACACACACACACACTCTCAAAAGCATGGACACATAACACTCAAATCACATTTAACTTCTTTTGGCTTTTGGTTGTTGGGAACTAACCCTTGACCCCTCTCGTCCCCCAGAGATCGAGTTCAACGTGACGGGTAACTACGGCAGCCCTGTGCACACCAACCACAACGCCAACTACAGCTCCATGCCCTCGCCCGACATGGACCACTGCGAACGCAAGCAGTCGGACCAGAGCCGGCGCCCACTCAGCGTCGCCACCGACAACATGATGCTGGAGTTCTACAAGAAAGACGGGTGAGGGCCTATATGTTCACTCTGAGCCCAGGTAGCGAGGTTCCGAAAAGTTCTGCCAAGAATGACGTTCCCACTGTAGAGATTGAGCCGGTTAGAGCGTAACTTCTCTTAACCAGAGAGTTCCTGCTCTTGGCACCACACACAGGAACAAGGGGGAAGTGCCCTTCGCTGTGTGTATGTGCCAGGGGCACCGAGTGAACTGAGAACTGAGATCTACTGTTGGTGCAGCATATGGGTGAGGTCAGACAGATTAGAGCATGATGCAGTTTATAAACATGGCTGTGCTTGATCAAAAACATCCTTACTTTGCCGTCTTTAGTAGTTTAGTCGTTGTGGTATGGCATGTGACACTGTCATGTGCTGAGGGTTGTGTCCTCTGCTATGACTAGGTGGTATATGGGGGTCTATGTCTATGTCTGTGTCTGTGTCTGTGTCTTTGTCTGCCTGTATATGTGTTTCTTCATCCTTCAGTCAGAGGGACAGAGCGAGAGAGAGAGCGAGATCGAGAGAAGAGCGTGTGAGCGAAAGTGAGGTTGAGGGAGATTGTGAGATTATTGAGAATGGGAAGAGAACAGAGAGGGAGGGTGATATCCAGAATGTGTCAAATGAGAAGCAGGAATGAAAGAATGATAGAGAGGGAGGGAGAGAATGAAAGTTATCTGCAATAAGCTGCCTTGGGAATGGGTAAAGGATTAGCACATCTCCCTTCTTCTTTCTTTCTCTCTCTCCCCTCTCTCTCTCTCTCTCATCCTCTCTCTCTCCCTCTTTCTTTCTCTCTCTGCTTGCTTTCTCTCTCTCTCTCTTTCTCTCTGCTCTTGGGGCTGTGGTCTAATCTCTCTTCTCCCCCCCTCTGATTTCAGTGGATCTCAGCCAATTAGCCAGGCTAGGCTGTGCTCACTCCACTCCACTGCACTTTAATCAATAGAGCTCAGAACTCATTAGACAGACAGACAGACAGACAGACAGACAGACAGACAGACAGACAGACAGACAGACAGACAGACAGGCAGGCAGGCAGACAGACAGGCAAACAGACAGGCAGACAGACAGGCAGGCAGGCAGGCAGACAGGCAGGCAGGCAGGCAGGCAGGCAGGCAGACAGGCAGGCAGACAGACAGGCAGACAGACAGACAGACAGACAGACAGGCAGGCAGGCAGACAGACAGACAGTTCCCTGACATTCTTGTTGGCTACTATGGTTTTTCAGAACAGAGAAGTTTCTGTGTCGGTGTTAAGACAAATCAGCCGTTTCAAGGAGGATCAAAGTGCTAGCCATGTGTCCTGTCTGACTAAACGTGATCCACAAACTCCATATCCGTCCAGTGGTGACCCAGGATTCACTGGAACATGAGTGCAATAACAAAACTACCCCACAACGCTGTCAACCTCGTCCTTTATCATGTGGATAACACTACCCCACAAGGCTGTCCATCTCGTCCTTTACCATGTGTGGATACAAGCAACTCTAACCTGCCCGCATTTATTTTTGGGTGCATTTCTGTCTAGTGGGAAACGTCCTCCTATTCTCTTCTTCCCTTCTACCCATCAAGTTTGGGTAACTTCATACTTGAACCCTCTGTTCATGTCACAAGCATGTCAATAATTCTTATAATGATTATATCACTGGACATTGACTGTCACGACTTCTTATGACAGGATATGACAGCTGCTAAGACCTGGTTATGTCAGTGTTATGACAGAGAGTTAAAGTATAGTGCTATCCTTGGCTCTTCTATCGATGTGTCTGTCCAAGACTAACTAGTTTCTTCTGTTTGAACTATGGCAGCATTAGGAAAATCCAGAGGTATGGTACCACTTTCCTCTCTGTCTTTCTCATTTAAGTCTCACCGTTTTCTCATCACTGATGTTCACTTTGACCATATTCTCAGTAATGTCTCACAAAGGCCTGTATTAATTACATGAAAAAAGGTTGTGGTTGTTGCAATTTGCCTTTGTGAATATAACCTCTATTTGACATATTCTCAAACGTGATAATCTTGATCTTAATAATACATAATAATAATAATAATAATAATAATAATAATAATAACAATAATAATAATAATAATAATATTAATACAAATCATAATAATATGTTTGCAAAATATAAGGTATGACAATATTTCATTTATGAGCTTCTAAATACTGAGTGTTGGTTGGAACTCCGTCTCTAACTTCTGTCTATGATCTCGCTCTCTCATTGGTCACGTGTGTCCCGCCTCTCTCCTCCCCCCATGCGATTGGCCGTGTGTGTGCTCCGCCACTCCTCTCCCGCTCTGTGATTGGTCGGGGTCATGTGTGTGTGTGTAAAGCAGCATGGGGGTGCGGGTAATGGACACCTCGTGGGTGGCGCGGCGCGGCTCATCGTCGGCACGGAAGACATCGTCGACCCCCCCAAGCCTCCAGGGCCCCTGCCTGCCCGGGGAGGAGTTCGGGGATCTGTACACTTCCCCCTCCCCCACACCCCCGGGGGGCAGCAGCGACCGCGTCAGGTAAGGACTCGAGGGCAGGAGGGGTCCCCACAAAACCGCCATCCTGGCTCGCTCTGATCAAGACATTCTATATCTCATAACTAACCCCAGACACACACGCCCCCACACACACTAACACACACACACGCATACATCACACACACACACACGCACACACACATATACACACACACACACACACAAACATACACACATAAACACACAAACATACACACACACACACACACACACACACACACACAGACACACACACACACACACACACACACACACACACACACACACACTGACACACACAAACACACACACACACACACATACATACAAACACACAGATACCCACACACACAGGCACACAAGGATACACACACACACAATGACACACAATAGTGTTTTTCCTTGTGTCTCTTGAAGACACACTCTGATTAACAACAATACACTGTCTGCTTCTGCTTTTGGGTCAGCGTTGCTTCTTTCTTGTTTTTTCTCTGTGGCTGTTTCTTGCCCCTCTCTATCTCCCACCCTCTTTCTCTCTTCCTCTCTCTATTTCTCACCCTCTCTCTCTCTACCTCTCTACATCTCTCTCTCTCTTCCTATCTCTCCCTCGCTATCTCTCACCGTCTTTCTCTCTCTCTCGCTCTCCCTCTCTTTCTCTCTACCTTCATTCCCCCCTGTAATCTATTCTGTTCATGTCGTACTCTGTCCATCATGTTATCTCTTGAGTGTTAACTCTGCAGTCTATAAACTCACTTTGTGACTATTTGGTTTGCCTGTTTGTCATCAATCACCCTCTTGAATGAGATCTGTGAATCAGATATGTGATGTTAACAACAGATCACATGGTCTTGAGTGTGTGTGTGTGTGTGTGTGTGTGTGTGTGTTTGTGTGTGTGTGTGTGTGTTTGTGTAGATCCTTCTGATCAGCCCGCCATGTGCATTTGTAGTTAATGGACTCAGTATGGTCTTCCTCCTGAGAACACAAACACAGCTTTTCTCCCCCTGAGTGCCTCAGGCCAGCACAGCTCATGTGCGTTATATAACACAATTCATAAAATGCACACACAATGCACACAGGACTGTATACAGTATATATATATATATATACATAGACACTCAATGTCCTATGGGTGCATTTTGCATGACCCTGGTTTACCTTTTTCACTTTTTCCTTCTTTCGCTTTTCCTTTTATTTGTTCATATTTTGTCACTCACTAAGTCACCCTCCATCCTACACTACTGTGTTTAGCCTCACAGATTTCACCGGTGCTAATATGCTAACGTGATCCCAAACAGCTGTAATCCCAAAACCCTCTAAATAACCTTTAAAGCACCTCAGAATGCTCACATGAAATAAACTACGTTTCCCACACTCCCCCTTTACCCTCTTAGTCCAGGTGTCCCTCTTTCCAGCCACCTACTGTGAAACTGTGTCCTTCTCACCTTCTCCTTTATCTTTTTCACTAAATAAACTACGTTTCCCACACTCCCCCTTTACCCTCTTAGTCCAGGTGTCCCTCTTTCCGGCCACCTGCTGTGAAACTGTGTCCTTCTCACCTTCTCCTTTATCTATTTCACTAAATAAACTACGTTTCCCACACTCCCCCTTTCCTCTCTCAGCTGAGGTCAACTGTGTCCTTCTCCCTCTCTCTCTTTTTTAATCTATTTTACGTCGCACTCTGTGTGTCTTCTGGACGTTTCCGCAGCTCCGACGACATGTCCTCCTCCAACAATTGGTCGGACTCCTGCTACATCTACCCCTCCCCGGAGGAGGAGAGGCCCCCACCTCCGTATCCCTACTCTGCCTACTCTTCCTCCTCCTCCTCCTCCTCCCCTTCTCCCTCCCCTTTCACACCCTCCTCTTCCTCCTCCTTCTCCTGCTACTCGCACTCTCACCACTCACACCTCTCCTCGCACTACCACCAACACCAACACCACTTACACCCCCAGCACCCCCACCACCATCACCACCACCACCACCACCACTCCAGGTCCTCAGCCTGCTCTCGTCCTGCGGCCCCTGGCCCCGAGTCAGTGGCCCCAGGCCCCTCCCCACCTCCGCGCTGGTCTGGCTACAGCCCCCCGCCCTTGCCGCCGTCTCCGTGTCCTTCCCTGTCCCCGTGCCCGTCCTTGTCTCCGTCCCCGCACCCCCATGTCTCGTCATCCGCGCGCTCCCCCTCGCTGGACATCAACTCCAACCCCAAGCCCAGCTCCCTGCTGCTGCTGCCCAGGCAGATGTCTCTGTGTGAGCACGCGGCGCATGTGTCCCTCGCCCCGCTCACCCCCACCTCCAGCCCCGTCCCCCCCGCCTGTGGCCCGTTCCCCTCCGAAGCTAACGCCCCCATCCCTCCGCCCCCGCCCCCCCTCTACACCAAGCCCCCGCTCTGCCGCCTCGACCCCCCCCTCGGCCCCCTCCTCTCCCAGTCCGCCCCGCCTCCGTGGGCCGCCTGTATCTGCGGGCGCGAGCGAGGACCCCGGCTGACTAGGTAAATGCACACTGGACGCGCTGCCCGAGGCTGTCTTGGGTTGCGCCCGATTAAAAATATCATCGCGACAGACAGAGACTTGTCTGTGTCAGGGGTCTGAAAGGTCAACATATAGACAGAAGAGAGAGAGAGAGAGAGAGAGAGAGAGAGAGAGAGAGAAAGAGGGAAAGAGAGGGAGAAACAAAAAGAAGAAGACCAAGAAGGGCTTTCTCAGTAGTGTCAAACACACATACCTTTGTAGTGTCAATACAGCATCTACTCATTCTAAAAGTCATGTGACCTTAATTTGTCAACATCACTGTCTTATTTTCATTTGCAAATCAATTTTCAAAGTCATATTTTCCATTTTGTGAAACCATCGCTCCTGGAGCACATCCATTACCAGTGAAAGCTTATGCCAGAGTAACACCCACACACAGGCCTGGCCCACCCCATGGGCAGCTGCTCGCTCTTCTGTTGCAAATTAAGAAAGTTTGTTTTCTTGTACTGCCCCCTTTGGCTGTTATCATCTAATGACAGGACTATATGGTAATCCTTCATGGGGATGTTTATTGTATATTGATTCATGTATTTGTCATCGTGGAATGGCTGCAGCTGTGCTTCCGCACATGACTTTTTTAATGGTTCAGTGAGGAGCCTATGGGGAAGATGTTGAGTGATGGAGCGAGTAAGTATATACTGTGTTTGTGAGTATGTGTGTCTGTGAGTTCACTGGCTAATTGCCTCTTTTTCATCAGTACTTTGAAGAACAAGGAACTCTCCCCTGTGATTGGCCAGAAAGCCATGCAGTCAGCACCATCTAGTGGACACTCGCTGTGCACTGACCAGAGTCCTCACACTCTACGGAAAGGTATGTGTGTATGAGTTAAAGACACTGTTTACTGATGTGCATGCATGTCATTGTAGCTGTATGCTAAATATAAGACACTGCTGATCTCCCCTTCTGTACAGACTGTGGATAACACATCTATGTAGTATTTGAGGAAAGCTTAACAGTTAACTATGTGCATCAGTGAGATGAATTCCTGGACAATCAGTGTGTGTGTGTGTGATTGAGTGTCCTTGTCTGTGTGTGACTGAGTGAGTGAGTGAGTGAGTGAGTGAGTGAGTGAGTGAGTGAGTGGAGAGTGAGTGAGTGAGTGAGTGAGTGAGTGAGTGAGTGAGTGTGTGTGTGTGTGTGTGTGTGTGTGTGTGTGTGTGTGTGTGAGAGAGAGAGAGAGATAGTGAGTGTGTGAGTGCATTTGCCTTTTATTATATTATATTGTATTCTATTAAATCTCTCTTCGTCCTGCTCCAGTCTCTAAGAAGCTGGCCCCCATCCCCCCTAGAGGCTCCTACCCTCCGTCCGACCAGTCCACCGGCCAGCCCTCGCCCATCAGCCTGTCCCCGACCCCGCCGAGCACGCCGTCCCCCTACAGCTTCAGCTACCCGCAGGGCTACGCCACCATCGCCTCGCCCAGCCAGTGCCAGTCGCAGGCCACCACGCCCCCCTCCTTCTCCACCAGCGCCACCGGCACCCTGCCCAAGGCCCGGCCTGCACCCAAACCTCGCCAGCGGCCCAGCCTGCCCCCACCGCAGCCCCCTAGCACCCCGGGCTCCTCCCCCCTGCCCCTGGAGCACGGCGGCCTGCTGGAGGGGCTGTCCCCTGGAGAGAGCATGTCAACCGGTAAGGATGCAGCTCACATCACATGTATATACAGTACATTATGTATGTATGTATGTATTCAGAATGTTTATGGATGTATGGATGGATGCAGATAGCATGCCCACTGGTAAGGAGGCAGATAGCATGCCCACTGGTAAGGAGGCAGATAGCATGCCCACTGGTAAGGATGCTGTTCACCTCCCAGATTGTATATACAGTATGTATGTATGTGTGTATGTATGTATGTATGTATGTATGTATGTATGTATGTAATTATGTATGTAATTGTGTATGTATGTATGTATGTATGTATGTATGTATGTATGTATGTATGCAAAATATCTATGTATGTATGCAAAATATGTATGTATGTATGTATGTATGTATGTATGTATGTATGTATGTATGTATGTATGTATGTATGTATGTATGTATGTATGTATGTATGTACATATGTATGTATAGTTATATGGTTGTATGGATGGATGCAGATAGCATGTCCACTGGTTTGGGATGTAGATAGCATGTCCACTGGTAAGGATGCAGATCACCACTGATTCTGAAGGAGAAAAAGTGATGCATTGTTTTAGTGAGTAGGTAGGTGTTGAGTTGAGGCTCTGTGAATGATTTGGCCATGATACAGGCTAGATCAGGGTCAGGTTCATACCAGAGATGATTGCTGTTTCTCTCTCTCTCTCTCTCTCTTTCGCTCCTTCTCTCTCTCTTCTTGCTCTTCCTGTCCTTCTCCGTCTGCCTCCCTCTTTCTCTCTTTGTCCTTTGAATCACTTTCACTTTCATTTCTGAAAATGAAAAAGCCAGATACATCTTACCGAGGCTATCCTGCCACCATATTACAAATGTCTCTGCAGTTACAAACATGTGTGCTTAACGTTTTAAGATCTTATTGTTCTCTTCATGATAACTACATTTTTCTCACATGGAAATTTCAATTGAGTTCAAATATGATTAGTTGTTTATGGTTATTGGACTTAATATGGTAATTTAGGCAATTTTCCAAATGTTTCCAAAACTCAATATTCTCTTTGTCGACTCCTCTTGTTATTGTTTACCTGCAGCGGTTTGAGGCCAGTCATTGGTTCAGTGTGAGGCAGTGAGTGAGGGGTAAGCAGGCTTCGAATGTACACTAAAGCTTGACCCTTCCCAGCCACCATCCAAGCATTCACGCTAATAACTCCTGGTCTGGCTCTCCGTTCCGTAAACGTGCATATACCTGTTCACACGGATCCGCATATGTATATATGAGTATATATGTATTTATGTATGTATGTATACGTATATATGAGTATACATATGTATGTAAGTTTGACACCGCTGTGTGTGTATGGTCCACCACTAACCGTCCTGTTCCACCTGTGCATGGAGGGCTGAGAGGCTGAAGCAATGCATGGCTTTGTGGACCAGTCTGATCGAAGA
This sequence comes from Sprattus sprattus, assembly GCF_963457725.1. Lineage (NCBI taxonomy): Eukaryota > Metazoa > Chordata > Actinopteri > Clupeiformes > Clupeidae > Sprattus > Sprattus sprattus. The sequence goes on along the minus strand of NC_137922.1, from coordinate 45,991,468 downwards.
GGCCATGTGCAAGTGTTCAAGCAAACACACACACACACACACACACACACACACACATATATACATACACACACACACACACACTTCGGGAAAGAGTGTTCATAAACCAGCACTGTTAGGAATTTCAAAGCACTCAACATGAACTGACAGACTTCTGCGTCACCCCCTACCCCAAGTTACCCCACAGCTCTGACCCCTTGAACATAGTGCAAGTCTTGGGCCTGTGATCAATCTGCCCTCTGCCCCCGACCCCCACCCCCCCGCCCAGCTTTTGCCCCCCCTCCCACCACCAGTCAATCAGCACCCTGTTGCCCCTGCCTGTGCTTGCCCTCCAACAACGGACCCTCTGCAACGATCCCAGGCACCATGACCATGTATGTCCCAGCTCCCATAAACAGAATCAGCGGCAGCTATGAGAAGCACTACAGAGCCCAACCGAGCCTCCTGATATCTCCAGGCCTAATGTTATATTGTTGTAACATTAGCCTTAGTTTGGCATTTAAAACATATGTCCTACACGGTGAGGCAGTGCTTTCCTTAGCTGCATTGGTCTGGTCATGGTAGCTGATTAAATGTTGTATGTCATCGTGAAAAAACATGTTGTTTTTCTCACCAGATGTTTCGCCCCAGCAGTGTTGCTGCTGCTGATGCAGATGTCCTCAGGGACACACACAAACAGGGCCCTATAGTTTTATTGACGGGCAACGAGCAAAGCGGAGAGCGAAGTCCGACGCGCATGAACTAAAGCTATTGTGTGTGGTGTGCGGAAACATTGTGCTGACCCACCTATGTTTGCGCTTAGGATCTATCGTACGTTATTAAATTTGCAAAATGATTTTGCCAAGTTATTCAATTGTCGTTAGTTAACGCGCTGCAGACTTAGCTCACTGCTGGTTGCTTTGCTCATTGCCAGTTGACCGTCAATGAATTGTGGGCCCACACTGTGTTACAGTGTTCTCCCTGTTTCCCTGGTCATTTGAGAGAACTACAATCATTACGGTCATTCAGAAATTAACAACTTGCTTCAAATCAAGTCAGTGGAAATGACAAATGTTTAGAAAAACTACAGCTGTGGCGTCAGTCGTATGTCGCCAGACACTCATGTGTCCAACAATTGTTGTGATTCTGATGGTAGTACCCTCTACAACGACCAGGAGAAACACCACATTGATATAATGTCTATAATTGTATGTTAAACATTGGTCAGTGCACCTGCTCCCCATATCAAAGAGTCAAGTTTGCATAATGACATTGCATAATGCATAATGCATAATGCATAATGACATATTTACCTCTTTTTCTTTGCTTTTTCTTCTCTTGTTTCATCAATGCTATCTCTTAAATTCATTCTTCTCTTACATCTCTCTTTTGCCATCCACTCCTCCTTCTTTTCTGACCCCTCCCTCACTTATCCACTGCCCCCCCGGTCAGAATCTTTCTGCAACCTGGACATTCCCTCCATCAACGTGGAGCTGGACGGCATTCTGGAGGTGGCGTATGGCGCCCTCCACAGGCACTCTGTGGTCATGGCGGCCGTGGCGCTGGAGGCCTCGGGCAGGGCGGAGCCAGAGGAGGAATCGGAGAGCACGGCTTTATGACATCACGACACCCTCACCCAATCCCAGACCACCTCCACTGCAACCGCATACACCAACACCACCTCCACCACTCCTGGATGCTATACACCCAACCCATGTTCTCCACCTGCACAGGATTGGATTGCGTCATCTACTGCAACTACGGAGGCCTGTAGTGCCCAAAATAGCCCTTCATACTAGCTTTCCCTACAGACTACGACATGACATTGTCAATAAACAGTATATAAAATCAATATGAAAACAGTGTACAGAAACCAGAAGTACCACTGGCAGAATACAACCGTGATGCATCAACAGAGGACACAAAGTCAGTTCTTTTTTTTAAACATCGTAACAAGTTTTTTAATGTTGTTATTTTATCTGTTGTTTGTGTCTTTATCTTTTTCTTTGCCTTACATATTTTGCCTTTAATCACCTACGAGGACAGAGCAGAGCTGCAGAGAAATGAAATAAAAGACACTTAAGGCATCGTTACATCTCTTTCACGACAGCTAATCTGATTTCCCTGCATGGTGTCGGTGAGGTCACAATTAACATGGCATCTGTTCTATCCAATCGGGTTTCTGCTCTCAGTAGTTGGCCAATCAGAACAACTTTCCATCGCTCATTGTCCAGTGAAGTAGTGGGTATGTCAGGTAATGCATAAATTCTAAGAATTTCCACAAAACAAATAGTTTATGATACAACCACAAAATTACACACTTAAAAAAATATATAGGGAAAAAATAGGAGCAACATGACTTTATTTTCGAAACTGGGTTAAACATTTAAGTAAAATGTATTAAGTAAATACAAAGAGATGTGTTTGAATAGGGAGGGTAAAGATGTACTGTAGGGAAAAGATGAACAATTTCGGTGTTGGAAATGGTCGAGTATTAGCAGTTTGTGTGCGTGTCTGTGTGCATGTTTGTTTTACTGTATGTATGTATGTATGTACTGTATGTATGTATGTATGTATGTATGTATGTATGTATGTATGTATGTATGTATGTATGTATGTATGTATGTATGTATGTATGTATGTATGTATGTATGTATGTATGTATGTATGTATGTATGTATGTATGTATGTATGTATGTATGTATGTATGTATGTGTGTGTGTGTGAGAGCGTGTGTGCGTGTGTGTGTGTACTACCACAGACTCCTGCTGTTCGTGAAGGAGCCGATGGCTGATTCAGTGTAGATGGTAAAGGCCCTATGACCACACTTGTGACTAAGACATACATACAGTACACGGCAGTAGCTACACCTCACCTGCCAACAGGTGTGTGTGTGAATTTTGAAAAAGGGAAATGTCCTCTGTCCATTTAGTGACTGCTGAGATAAAATCACTTTGCTTAAAGGTGTAGTCTGCAATTTTTTGTCTCTGTAGATCAGACCGATCCATACACTATTCCAGCCAATCAACACTTTTGGACAGGTGTAATTTGATTGCCTGTTGAGCTGAAATGTCAACAACCTTTTGTCAGAATCACAGACTCAACCTTTAGCCAGAAACACAGACTCCACCTTTTATGAACCATGTATTAGCAAAGGAGGACAATTAATAAATAGTAATTATCTAAGCGAACAAAGGGAGGTTTGAACCAGGGACATGTTGGTCCATTTAGTAAACGTTGAGAAAAAAAAAAAACTTAAATCTTACCCAGGTTTGAATAAAATAGGACAATGGTGCACTGCTCCCCCAGCAGGTGAAGGTAGATAGTCAGAATCGGGTTTGGACCTTAATGCTGTCATACTGTGATGTCAGTTCTTGTTTGCTGAACATCAGGTGCACCTTTTGATAGGAGATGAGCAAATATGTCATCAGATGCAGTAAGGACTTGGAATGGTCTGAGGCCTTTTTTTTTTAGGAGGATTTAAATGTGACCAGCTGCACTACGGACTAAGAATGGTCTAAGGCCTTTTTCTTCAAGGAGGATTAAAAGTTGACCTTCTAAAGTAGAACATATAACACTGATTCAGATCTGAAATACTAATGTTGCCAATCTCACCACATGATTTGAGTTTCTTTTCACACAGTGTGCGTACTGTACTAATCATAATCACCAATGTCCACCCTCCCCTTCAGAAATCACGGCTCCAAGGAAGAAGAACTGTGTTGATAAAAAGATGCTCACTGATGTGCTTGCTTCCTCAATACGCCATTCTCCACAATGTACATAAATATACAGTGTGAGGAAACCTTGTAAATACAAAAAATCTCAATGTATGTGTATATACAGATGTGAAGGAAAAAAGACAAGCTATTTATAAAGAGAAAAAAATATCTATTATATGGATCTATATATTGATATGGTGGTGTGCATTTTTACTGCCTCTTACAGTCCTGAGCACAACGTTTTCAATGTCACCGGGTAGGCTTGAGCATGGTGAGCGCTAGTTTTCTACAACTAGGCATACCATGCAGTTTATCAATAAGTATTGAGGTAAGACAACTTGTATTTATGGAAATGATTTCATGGCACAACTCAATGGACTGTGCTGTATCACATGTGTGTGTTTGTGTGTGTGTGTGTGTGTGAGCGTGTGTGTGTGTGAGTATGTGCATGGAAGCTATGTCATATTTTATTTCTCTGTACTGATAAATAAATATATGTATTGACACTCAATGTGGCACATTAGAAAACGCTATACGTGTCAACGTGTCACAGAGATTCTCATGTTTGCCAAGAAAAATAAATAAACAAACAAACAACAAAAAGCATATCATAGTCTAGCAACCCCTCAGCTAACAACCTATCCAGCACTACTTGCATACTTAGAACACCCTTCTGCTTAGCTGAGGCGATTTAACAGTCAGCTTGCTTCTGCTCACATACTGCACCTTTAGTACAGACAGACAGACAGAAAAGAAGGAAATGAAGACGATCAGGATGAGGGTGAAATTCAAAAAACAAACGGCAACAAGAAATGACAACAACCACAACAACAACAAAAGCGTTTTCCATTTGTAATGCTAAGATGGCTGCTGACAGTCTCACTGGTTCTGACCCGAGTCTGGCATGGAGCTACTCCACATAAGAACTACATTCAGGCCAGACTTAGGCTAGATCGAGACCAGACTAAGGTCAGGCTTAGGCGAGGTCCAGCACAGACTTGGGTCAGACTTAGGCTAGATCGAGGCCAGACTAAGGTCAGGCTTAGGCGAGATCCAGTACAGACTTAGGTCAGACTTAGGTTAGGTCCAGCAGAGGTCCTCTCCACAGTCAGTAGTTATCTGGGACTGTATGTAGGCTTTGCTGTTACACTTTAGCAATAAGAGATCAGGTTTGATGTGAATAGACAGACTGTAAGGAAAGTGCATTTTTCTTTTTTTCTTTTTTTGAAAATCGAAAGTCGAATTGTTGTATGTCATGTGGACCAGCTGTCTGAAATTCTTTTGTAATTTCGTAAATTCTGCTCGTTACTGAGCTATAACTTGTTGTACTGCTGAATGGAGAAAAAAAAAACACAATTTGGAAAAACTTTTTTTGTCAAGAGTTTAAATGAAATTGAAGAAGAAAAAAAAAACATTTCTAAAGATTGTTTGATAATGTTTGGATATTCTGGGAGCCACTGGGCGATTTTGTACAGTATTTGTTCGGACCCATTTTGTCTGTGCAGAAACCTGGTAGTGGCTGACTGAAAACGGATCTGATCCTGGGGAAATATCAAGTACATGGTCTAGTGACAAACCTGGGTAACTTAACCCAAAATAAGCGGTAAACCTCCTAACAGAAGATCCCTATGACTTTGTTTTGCTAGGAGAATGAAGCCATCAGACTCTTCTATAAGAGGTTTACCACTTACTCTGAGTTCATATATGCGTGTTTGTCACTAAACCACTTACTTGGAATACCCCCTTGACCTGAGGTGCATTCAAACAAGCAAACAAAGGCAAATGTTCACCAACATCTTCAAACTTGTTTATACATTTGCTTGGGGTTCCCTGCATCCTTTGCAAACACACACAAGCAGTCTGAGGAGGCAGTCCTCGGCAAACAAACACTGGACCAAGGGTTTCAGTATAAAACAAACAATTTGTAATATTTGTACATGAGCGTTCAAATTTAAAAGTTCCAAAAAAGCCTGTTAGCCTCAAATGTTTGCTAAACTTGAGCGCACCTCAGGTCTGGAGAGCCTGGGGATCATGGCCCAATCCATTCCGGTATTAGCCGCTCCATGGAAAACGTCTTGTAAAGAGGGATCGTCTTAAATGTTATGAGGTGTCAGTGCTTTGTACTGTACAGACTTATTGGCTGCTAGAGGTCTCACAAACCTCGTCCCAGAATTTATATATTTGAAGCATGCCCTTTTGAAAGCTAATGAACAGAAAGTGTTGTGACGGAATGTAACTGTTTATGCAGTGGTGGCCATTTGATTTGGTTGGTGGGGAATTTGTGTGTCTGTTGGTATGACTATTCAAAAAAGAAAGGGAAATATTGTTGGATAATCTCCTGTAGTGCGTGGATGTGGGGAACTCACTGTGATATTGGCATTTTATTGTTGATATGCGCTCACACCACAACTTCTGTATCACCCTGATTTTACATTAAAATACTCATCACAGTTTATGAGTTAAAGATGTTACATAATGCTGTTCTTGATTGTTTTGCACAACTCTATGGAATGATGTAATCTTTATGGTCTCTCATTCGCTAGTCAAGGTGCTTGACAAAGAATTAGATCCCCCTAAAATCTGGACATTGTTTTATTTTCTCTGTTAAATCATTAACAGAGACAGCATGACAACCATTCCTCCAACAGCATGACTGGGCTTTCTCATCAACCTCTCACCTTTCTTCAGGCAGTGCAGATAATGGGTCAATGGGTCTCACACTTTTGGATCTAGAATAAAAGACCATCCAAGCCTGAGGGATTCATCTGGAACATCTAACTGTGGTGCATGCATGTTATTTGTTGGTTCATTTTTACACACACACACAAAATACAGCCATACCAAACCAAATTAACTCTAGAATGTTTTTCTCTATCCCTTGTTGTCCACATGGATTCGGTGAAAGGGCCCGGAATGAAAGAAAGGCTGTTTACTTGTTTGTTTTCTGGCTTGAGTCAGGTACAATGATAGAGGGGTACGCCTTCTTTGCCCCTCTCTTCCAAGGCACTCTGTGTGCTGTGCTTAAAGACAAACAGTCCTCATCAGAACATGGTATCCATTAGAAACTGCATTTGTAATCAATCAGGAACCTGAAGCTCTTCATCTTGATCTTGAGTGTGCATTTGGAGTCTGTTCAATCCCATACTATTTGGTGTATGGTAGATGTTTGGGGACAAAAGCTACATTGAACCATAAACCATAAAACTTTAAACCATAACCAACTTAATCTTTAAAATGTAGCTTGACGGGTATTCACATGTACTGATAACAGAAATGAGTAATATCCAGAGAACTTGTCACTGCATGCCCAGCAAAACAGTGCACAATAAGCTTTTTTGTCATTTGTTCATGTCACAAATATGTTGCCATGGTCAAAAAGAAATGTCACAAAACAACTTCCTCAATCCTAAAATACTGGCCTCAGAATGTTGGAACATCCATATTTATTTGTTTCAAATTCAGTCAATTATTTAAGAATTGTCTTTAAATGTCTTTATCAGTCCTCCCTTAACACCCCCTTTGGGAGGGGTCAAGATAGGATCACTTTTTGCAAAAGATACAAGCTGTATTCATTTGATTTACCTTGGAATGTGCAATTTCCAGATTTAACTGAATGTAGTACTGTTCCTATAATCCCATCAAAGAAGTTGGAAAAGTAATAGTTCCACGTTGGTGAAACAAGCTGCCAAGCACTACCAGAGCAGGGGCGTCCCTCTCCACCTTTAAGAAGCGCTTGAAGACTCAACTCTTTAGAGATCACCTCCTTTCCTAATTTGCACTTCCTCCCTCTTCCTCAACCTCTCCTTATCTTTCCTCTAATGCTATCTCATTTGACTAGTACTTAACTTGCACTTACAGTCCTGCACTTTGTTTTATCTTATGCAAAGTAGTATGTATTGTTACACTAGGTCTCTATTGCTCATTGCTCTATTGTTCTCTCCTTTGTATGTCACTTCGGAAAATAGCATCTGCTAAATGACTAAATGTAAAAATATTCATAATACATTCATTTATGGGCAGACTTTATTTTATGACATCCAAGGGCTCATAAAACTGATTAGTGCCCAAAGGAAAAACAATAGACAATCTCAATTATGACACAGTAGATTCTGTTTCAGTTACACACAGAGCTTGATAAAAAAACATGGAATGATGGAAGTCCTCTGCCCACACTTCAGGGTCTGATTTACTAACAGGATTGCGCCCATTTCTGGCGTAAAACAGCGGTCGTAAACATAAAACGGTATTTACTAAGGGGGCGCAGCGCATATTAACGCCTGTGGGTGTGAACAGGGGAGGGCACGGAAATGTGGGTGGAAACCTGGGTGGAACGTGGGCATGGAGCGCAATTTAATGGGAGGAGAGAAGGTAAGTGCGCCTAATGATGTATTGCGAGGTATTTACTAAACTGCCTGGCGAGTGCATGTCCCTGATTTGCGGGCTAATTCTCCTCCTCATAAAAGCACGTCTTAACCAGGAAGCGCATTTCCATTGAGTCTGAAAACGTTGACATGGCAGCAGAGCAAGGCGAAGAAAGAAGACAGAGACAGCGCACAGAAATAATTTTTTCAACTCTTATAACACATTTTCAGTTAAGCGAACCACAAATCATTAGACGGTACAGGTTAACATACTAAGGTCCAAGGCCATTTAGACTTTTCTAAGTTATCTGACATGCCTTGATGTTTTTGTACATTTTAATTAACTTAAAACATTGATGCACAAATGGAATATATGATTCTATTCTAGAAGACCTCAGCAATAATATCCTGTAAGTAAAAGGAATGTAGTAAAGAAAAGTTTAATTTAAATCAAATGTAAACATACCCTTGGAAAAACCTTGTTTCAGAGGTGCTCAGACTTTGTACAAAAACTTATTTCTGAGCCTTGTAAACATAGGTGTTAGCTAAACACATGTTAGTTTAGCATTCAGAAAGTATGTCTTGTTTCACTACCACATATGTATGATTTCAGAGTGTCCTGTGCCATTCCTAAATCTGTGCCCCTACAAATGCATATTGATGAGTTGGTGTGAACAAACCTGTGACACCTCTCGCAAAGACAAAGGCCATATCCTAATGGCCCTAGAATGTCTTTGTGGCCCAAAACCCCCGGAGTGAATCTTGCCACACCATGACCCAATGGAGATCACTGAATCACCATCCCCTTATCATATGAATAGCTGTCATTTGCTAATGGGTGGGTCCTTAGCAGCAGAAACCCCACTCAGATACTAGAAAGTGCAACACATCAGTTCTATTCCCCTGACAAAGTGCTTATTTATTTAAACATTTTGAACTGTATATATTATAAAAGAAAAGGGTTCAATGTTTCCGTTGTTGTTCTTTTTATGTCTCTAATGTCTCTCTTTTGTTTTGACAAAAAAATACAAATATCCCGGACGAGGGATATAGACCTTAGACAGTTAACCAGCCACGCAATACTTCAATTACTGAACCAGATCAGAGACATCGAACTCTCCAACCGGAGATCACATTCCATTCCATCAGTTGTTAAACTCAGGACAACATAACAAATATTGGCATCGGATCATTACAAACAGTTATAGCATCAGCAGTTGGTATATATCTCAGCCTTCACTCAGCCAAATATTCACCCAGGTACTCGACACATTGCTACCGCGCACTGGTCAATACATTTCCCCACTGCCATAGCTGGAATTAGAGACATCAAACAGGACTTTTTTTGAAATCGCAAACTTTCCGAACGTAATTGGAACCATTGATTGCACCCACATGCAAACAGTCCCACCTTCAATCCACGAACACGTTTACCAAACAGAAAGCACACATATTCAATGAATGTCCAGGTCATATGTGATGCCAACATGACCATTACTTACGTGGTAGTGGTCTGTCCATGACAGTTTTATCTTCCGGAATAGTGCCATCTATCCATGATTGAGCAACGGTGATTTTGGAGAGGCCTGGCTACTTGGTAAATGTATTGTTTCAGTGGGGATATATTGTAGTGAACCCATGTCCCCGACCCTTGTAGAACGTATTAATCTCGCCATGTACACATCTATATTGTTATAATAGACAGTTTATGCAGGCAATTTCTCCCGTCTTTTAAGGGTGCGCTAAATAATGATTGCCCAGCGCTGATCTGGCTTGATAAATATCACGGAAAATGCGGGGAAACACCGTGCGTTAATGTGCGCCTGGCAAAGGCGCAGATTAAGCTGCGTTCGCAAATCAATGTTAGTAAATCAGGGCCTCGTTTGCTGATAACGACGTATCTTAACGTTCTACGTGGATTTTGGCGACATAGTAGACTCAGTAACACTTTCTATTTACGAGCGTTTCCCGAGCATCATCTTAAAGTCAGGTGCACGAGCGCCACGTGTACGAGTTCTTAAGTATCTCTTAGGGTGGAGGTCGCCTGTTCATCGATGTCAGACGAGTCGATTTTCTCACTTGTGTGTACATGGGTTTCTCGGCTACGTCATCACTGGTTGCGTGCGCAATCTCGCGGATGAGAGTGGATGAGAAAGCTGTGGAGGAAGGCAACATGACAGGGAGTTGTTGTGTGGTGAACTGCTCTAACAGAGTTGGTAAGATGTTCAGTATACCTAGGAGGAAGCATCCGTTTGCCAGGAAAAATTAAATATCAAATCAAATCAAATATAGAAAAAGGCTCAACAATGTACAAGGTTACGTTTGGGAATATGTTGAGGGTGTGTGCAAGCATTCATGGCAACAGAATAGGGAACGGTAGGCTAAATAAGTAATAAACAATACATTTAAACTGGGTTTTCTGTATTCATTTGTATTAGGGTAGATGGCTTTCTGCCGCGGATTTGCGCGCGCAGACTTCAATGTTTGTATACAAGAAACCCATGTATAGGCTCATGAATGAAGTTCCAATATAACAAGTGTCGACATAAGAACAATACCTCAATAAATATATATAGGCTAGAAAAGATCAAATAAAAAACATCACTCAGGGCATAATTGGGCATTATTGAAAAACAACTACAAAAGGGCGCGTTATAAGAAAGTCATCTCTCTCTTTTTAGACACAGTACAATTAGGCAATATTAGTACAGTTACCAAGGAGAGTAGAAATACAAAATTAACAATACAATGTCAATGACATGTCAATTTCCTAATATTGCAGCCTGACTACACAGTCAGAAAAGCCATCTCCTTAGTTCAATAACATATTATTTTGTATAATCTTTATCTTCAAATACTCAATATTCTTTATTTCTATTTTGATGGGAATAGGCAGGTGAAACAATGACATTCTCATGATGTGCTATACACAGAAACATCGTTTGGATTTCTTCTATAATAGGCCAAACGACGCCCCTGGTGGATTGCATCGGTAAGTGTGAAGTTACTACTGGATTGCATCGCTAAGTGTGAAGTTACAACTGGTTCTGACCACACGTAGAATTCTTCTCAACGAAAGATAAACTTAAGCTAAGTGCCGCGTTGGGAAACCGCTCTGCAACGTAGGATCCCTCTTACGACCGATTTCAAGTCCTTTTTAGGCTAAGTGCGTGTTCGGGAAACGAGGCCCAGGCCCTTTAAAGGGCGGAGTAAGCACACAGTGCCCAGCGCAGATGTGGTTTGATAAATACCACGGAAAATGCGCAAAAACACAGTGCGTTAATGTGCGAGCGCAGATTAAGCAGCGGTCGCATGTTAGTAAATCAGGCCCTTAGTAATTATCTAATACGAGGGCTCTGGTGGACCTAGATGCTGCTTGTGTTTACTTTACACACCAGCATCCTTCAGGTGATCCATGACGACCGGCTCCAGCTCCATAAGCACATCATATAGGCAATCTTTGCCATTTGGAGTGGAGATACTGCCCAGGTCAAAGAGCTCCCTCATTTTCTGGGTACTGGTTCGATAGCTGCGGATGTCACGGTAGTTCTCTTGGGTGATGATATTCTTCTCCATCAGACGATCCAGGATGGGGTCCACCGTGGAGATAGTGTTAATAAGCCGAGTGCGATGCTTGTCGATGAAGTGCTTATCTACAAGATAAGGGAGGGTGAAGTGGAGGTACAAGATGAATACTTGGTGGAGGTGAAAGTGGGTAATAAAGAAAACATTGTGTTTGAAGAGAGGATGATATTATGTGAGTTTGCTTCTTCAGAGCCACTCTAACTGGCTGTAGATTTCAAAACATGAGAATATACACCAGGGGCGGAGTGGGACACAAAAATCCACCGGGACAATTCTGACTGCACCGGCCCACCACCGGCCCATAACGTGCCCACAACTGGCCCAACCCGCATCCCCTCCACCTCCCATATATCAACTACAGAAACAAACGGGCGGCTTTTGATCATTATTGTTAGATTTATAGTTGATGTGTGGGTGACAGACATGACAGTGACAGTGTATTTGTATATACTTATGGAAATACGGAACAAATCGCGTCCCGTATTGGCTCAAATGTTATGCTAATTCGCAACAATGTGTCATGTCAACTCACTCGCACCTAGTTGACGGCTGGTTGAATAAATCCGTAATTCTTGTACATTTTGATGCACTTTCCTCCAGCATCCGCCTCTTTTTCAGTCTGGCCTTTTTGCCCCCTCCTTTCTCCTTTCTCTTATGTCCCTCCATCAGGCCCGCTTCACCTGCTATCTCTCCCTGATAGCCGCTAATTTATCTCCCTAGGTTCACTTGATAAAGGCAGAACGATACGCATTTCCCATGATGCTTTGCACCGACTATTCTACATTCAACAAAAAAAAAATGAATTAAATCGCTGGCCAATTTATATTTGTGGTCATGAAAGTAATGGAGCGTCTGAATAAAAAGAATTACATCAATATAGGAGGCTAAACAAAAATCAGAAGGTTGGATTGATGGGAGTGAGTTTGACACACACCATAGGTGTGATGTACAGAGACAAATAGTGCTATAAATACTGGTTGGACTGCTTAATTTTGTAACTCTCGGAGAATTTAGAGATTTTCCCGGGACCAGGATTTGACGTATATTCAAATGGGCCGCTCATGAATTTGATGCGACGGCTGCGAAGGCCGGCCTGCAGGCTGGTTCTCGAGAGATTATTGGCCTACCGGCCGACCGGGAAAAATCCCGGTGCTCCCGATGGCCACTCCGCCCCTGATATACACAAACACCTTCAAATGTAATAACTTATTAAATCACTGTTGTTACAGGCTACACAGTGTAAAGATGACTTACCTCCGATCATATATTTTTTCCGGCTCTCATAAATGTCTTGTCTTGAACCAGCTGGAGCTGCAGCATCTAACCACAAGGAGGTACAATGAGTCTCCCTATAACCTACCCACAATTTGCCAATGATATCCACCATGGTGACCAGCTTCGGTACCAATACACAACACAATCATAACCATGCATATATAATACCCATGCATGAATCATCTCTTAACACATGCTTATATAAGACCCATACACAAATAATTCCTTAAAGCATTACAACTCTAATTTTCATCAGACCGTCACATTAGCCTTTACTTATGGTTTGTTTTCAGAGGATAGTTTGTCAGGTTACTATGCTTTTCCAGGGCACAGATCAGTCAAAAATCAGCCAGCCACGGCAAAATATTTGTTGCCTCACCTCATTTAAATGGTACCATCCAGCTATCCACTGACTGAATCTAGGTCCCGGACTAACAGCACTCAACTCATCCTATCCAGCCCCACGTTAAGGGCGCCAAATATGTTGTGGTAAAAAAAAACAACCACTCTCTCTCAATTCCACAATCATCAGTCAAAAGGCCACATGTGTAGATCTGAGGTTTATTGTAGTCATTAAGCCACAATAGCAGAGGGTCCATGGATTAGTTCGATCTCATTGTATGAATATCGGGTTAGACTTTTTAAAGGAACCTAGTTCCTCCAACTCTCTTATGTTTGGCTGTTCTCCAAGGCCAATCAGAACAAACCCCATTCTCTAACTTTTTCCTCCTGAACCCCTTCTGTCTTACTGTATGTATGTGTGAATCATGTGTGTGTGTGTGTTTTTGGCACCCCTTTTTTTACCCTGGGATCCTTTGGAGGATCAATGAATCATGTCAACAGCTGGGCTTTTCTCTCTAAGTCAGTCTGCCTATTACATTTCTTTTGTCAGTCATGTGAGACTTTTCATACTTAATCCAGTTAATCCATGTTAATCCATGTTCATCCAGTTATAAAAAATATCTGTCACAGGCCCCACAGTAGGAACTCAATGCAACAGTCAGTTTCAGGGACGTGCACAGGAGTGGCCTAAGGTTGCTCGGGCAACTGCCCGTTTCCCCTACTCGCCTTAAGTTGCCCCTCCGAAGGAAATATATACAGCCGCGGAAAAAATTAAGAGACCACTTCAAAATTATCAGTTTCTCTGGTTTTACTATTTATTGGTATGTGTTAAAGTAAAATGTACATTTTAGTTTTATTCTATAACCTACTGGCAACATTCCTACCAAATTTCAAATAAAAATATTGTCATTTAGATCATTTATTTGCAGAAAAATGACAATTGGTCAAAATAGCAAAAATGATGCAGTGTCTTCAGATCTCGAATAATGCAAAGAAAACAAGCTCATATTCATTTTTAAACTACACAATACTAATGCTTACACTTAGGAAGAGTTCAGAAATCAATATTTGGTGGAATAACCTTGATTTAAAATCACAACTTTCATGTGTCTTGGCATGCTCTCCACCAGTCTTTCACATTGCCGTTGGGTGACTTTATGCTACTCCTGGCGCAAGAATTCAAGCAGCTCGGCTTCTTTTCATGGCTTTTGACCATCCATCTTCCTCTTGATCACATTTCAGAGGTTTTTTATGGGATTCAGGTCTCGAAATTGGGCTGGCCATGACAGGGTCCTGATCTGGTGGTACTCCATCCACACCTTTACTGGCCTGGCTGTGTGGCATGGAGCATTGCCCTGCTGGAAAAAACACTTCTCAGAGTTGGGGAACATTGTCAGAGCAAAAGGAAGCAAGTTTTTCTTCCGGGACAACGTTGTACTTTGCCTGGCTGAGGTTTGTAAAAGACCATAAGGGTTGAAAAAGCGGACTGGAGGTTCTTCTAAGTTCGTCTTCTCTGATGAGTCCGATTTCACAGTAGGTGCAAGACTCTCTTGCTTGTAGGCCTCTCCAGGTCTCCGTCTAACCATCAGACGACCATGTGTTGGGCAAAGCTGAAAATTGGACTCATCAGAGAAGACGAACTAGAAGACCCTCCAGTCCGCTTTTTTCAATCCTTATGGTCTTTTACAAACCTCTGCCAGGCAAAGTACAACGTTGTCCCGGAAGAAAAACTTGCTTCCTTTAGCTCTGACAATGTTCCCCAACTCTGAGAAATGTTTTTTCCAGCAGGGCAATGCTCCATGCCACACAGCCAGGCCAGTAAAGGTGTGGATGGAGTACCACCAGATCAGGACCCTGTCATGGCCAGCCCAATTTCGAGACCTGAATCCCATAAAAAACCTCTGAAATGTGATCAAGAGGAAGATGGATGGTCACAAGCCATGAAAAGAAGCCGAGCTGCTTGAATTCTTGCGCCAGGAGTAGCATAAAGTCACCCAACGGCAATGTGAAAGACTGGTGGAGAGCATGCCAAGACAAATGAACGTTGTGATTTTAAATCAAGGTTATTCCACCAAATATTGATTTCTGAACTCTTCCTAAGTGTAAGCATTAGTATTGTGTAGTTTAAAAATGAATATGAGCTTGTTTTCTTTGCATTATTCGAGATCTGAAGACACTGCATCTTTTTTGCTATTTTGACCAATTGTCATTTTTCTGCAAATAAATGATCTAAATGACAATATTTTTATTTGAAATTTGGCAGGAATGTTGCCAGTAGGTTATAGAATAAAACAAAAATGTACATTTTACTTTAACACATACCAATAAATAGTAAAACCAGAGAAACTGATAATTTTGAAGTGGTCTCTTAATTTTTTCCGCGGCTGTATATATTTGCGATCAGGGGATGGGGGCGTGGCAGCAACGGTTAGTGAGAGTTTAAAATTATATTGGCAAAAGTTGCGATCAGATGACGGGGGCGTGGCAGTAGTGGTTAGTGAGAGTTTAAAATGATATTGGCAAAATTTGCGATCAGGGGACGGGGGCGTGGCAGCAACGGTTAGTGAGAGTTTAAAATTATATTGGCAAAATTTGCGATCAGATGACGGGGCGTGGCAGTAGTGGTTAGTGAGAGTTTAAAATGATATTGGCAAAATTTGCGATCGGGACGGGGCCGTGGCAGCGGCGGTTAGTGAGAGTTTAAAATTATTCTGGCAAAATTTACCCTCAGATGACGGGGGCGTGGCAGAGGCAGCGGCGGTGACAAAAAATAATGTGTTGCCCCTTTTCCCCAGGGCAAAGCAACTGCCCTTCAAAATTCGTGTGCAGTTCCCTAGTCAGTTTCATTTCTGAGATTACATTTTTTATAATTCCTATGTCCGCCTTTGTTTTTGATGTCAGACTCAATCCTCCTCGGCAAGGAGGATACCACTGTTGAACTGATATCTTAAAGATGTTCAGGCATTCTTCAGATAATTTGTTTTCAGATTTACTGGAGAGGTGGTATTGCTCTACCTATATGTTTTTAAAATCCCCTAAAGGTGTATTGGATTCAAACAGGAAACATACTTGGCCTGGTCATAGTTTTAATTTCCATTTAGGACCACTTATTGCTGGAACTCTGCCAGGCACCACCCCCTTGACTGGTGCGCCTAACGAGCTATTTCAGAAATCAAATAACACACAAAAAAAATGATACAGTCAACTAAAAGGGAATATGCATGGGCTGTGGCCATCACATCAGGTGCCATAATAGCAATCCCATTACCAGGGCTATCAACTATATCTGAGGTTGCCATAGTAGTGACTTTCTTAACCAAATGCTACTATTCATTTGGACTAGATGATGGATCACTTCAAAAGTTGTCAGACAGAGTAAACAAGCCAATACTGGAAGAGGTAAAACAATCAGGACTTGTCAGGGAGATTGCTATCCGTGAATCATTTGTAATGAGCATGGTAGCAAAACTTGGGTTAGCAGTTGCTACTGAGTAACATCTCGGTTATGGATATAACCTCGGTTCCCTGAGCTAGGGACCAGATGTGATTGACGGGAAATGACCTGTTCATTGACCAATCGAAGTACTTTCTATTCACGCCGGAAGGCCGAATTGCGGCAAATCACCACCCTGAGCCCGCCCCCTCAGGTGCCTATATATTGAAGGTGACTATGCCGCTCATCCTCTGAAGACTCTGAGCCTTTGAGCCTCCAGAAGAAACACGCGCACTGTGCACGCAACCTTATCACATCTGGTCCCTAGCTCAGGGAACCGAGGATATATCCATAACCGAGATGTTCCCTATCGCTGTGGGACAGCCATGTGATTGACAGGACCGTGTCTAATCCCGCGTGCAACAGTGTCGGCCAATATACATATACACACGCCAGCCCATTCGCCTTGCCCTCGTAGAGGTTCATGTGGCGGCGGCAGTGTGTCTTATAAGGGGATGAATTCAATATAAGAGAAATGGGATCACCGATCTCATGCTTATGAATACTTACACCCATCTGCGCCGTCCGCCTTTAATCCATAAAGGGAGACAGTCATGCAGTTAATAAAACATCGCATGTTGCATATGATCACAGATCACTCGCCTGCAACACACTCTGCAGGAAACCGGGCTCCGCCGCATCCAACATGTAGTAATTAATAAAGGTGTGGCGGGAGCTCCAGCTTGCAGCTTTGCAAATGTCATCCACTGACACACCCTGAAACAGGGCCCAGGATGACGAAACCCCACGAGTAGAATGCGCACAAAGCTTCTCCGGGGGTTCCAATGATAAACTTGCATACGAATAACTGATCCGATTGACTGAATAAACCAGTGCGCTCTACATAAATGCGTAGAGCGCGCACTGGGCAGAGCTTGTGCAAGTGCTCCTCCTCCGCTGATGCGAAAGGAGGGGGCGAGAATACAGCCAACTCAATGACCTGGTTACGAAACGGAGTTGTCACTACTTTGGGTGTATATGCTGCGTTAGGCTGCAATACTACCCTGTCCCCGGCAATCGAAAACTGAATGCACAATGGGCTGAAAGACAGCACTTGCATGTCACCAACGCGCTTCGCTGACACTAGTGCCAGGAGCAGCGCGGTTTTCAATGAAGCAAACTTTAAGTCCACCGTTTCTAGGGACTCGAGCGGAGGACCCGTGAGTGCCCCTAACACCACTAGCAAATCCTAAAAAGGCAATAGGTGCCTGACAGGCACTCTAAGACGCCTTATTCCAGCCATAAAGCGCGAAGCCAATGGATGATTACCACGAGATTTGCCGTCAATGCCAATATGGCATGCTAAATACACTTATACACTATGATAGTAGAAGCCGCCTTTCCTTCATCCAATAATTGTTGCAAGAATTCCAAGATTATGCCCAAGGCGCAATCAATAGGGTCGTGCTACTTGAGCGTATACAGAGATCGGGTAGACGTCGCCCGAGCGCTCTGTAAAGTATTCACCACTGAATCCGACAGGCCTGACGCCAAGAGCCTGTTCCTCTCAGGAACCAGGCCCTGAGCTGCCACAGCTCTGGCCTGGGGTGCCAAACCATCCCGTGAGCCTGCGCAGAGGGAGCTCCCACGGAGACTGCACTGACAATCTGATTAGATCCGCCAACCATGGCTGACTGGGCCAATGGGGCGCCACTAATATCAGCTCCAAACCCTCCTCTTCCACTCTGCGGATTACTTGATGTAGCAGAGGAATCGGAGGGAATGCGTAAAGACGCATGTTGGGCCATTGCTGGCTCAGCGCGTCTACGCCTAACGGAGGGTTGTCGCCTCCCAGCGAAAACCACAGAGGGCAGCAGGCGTTTTCCCTGTTCGCGAACAGATCCACCTGTGCCTTGTAAAACCGAAGCCAAATCTGGTCGATCACCTGACGGTGAAGGCACCAGTCTGCTGCTTGAGGGTTGCCCCTCGACAGAAGGTCGGCTCCGTAATTGAGATGACCTGGTATATGCACTGCTCTGAGAGAGCGAATGCGCTTCTCTGCCCACAGGAGCAGTCGGCTCACCCAATGATAAAGCGCAGGGGAGCGCACCCCTCCTTGGCGATTTATGTAGACCATGGCCGACATGTTGTCTGTTCTGACGAGAACATGACGCCCGCTTAGAATGTGAATGAAATGCCGAAGCGCTAGAAAAATCGCTCGCAGTTCCAACACATTTATATGTGACGCGGCTTGTGTTGATGACCAACGCCCGTTCACAGAATATCCTTCGCATATCGCACCCCAGCCTTCCATTGAGGCGTGTGTGGTGACGATAACACGGGGCGTCACTGTGCCCAGTGGAGCCGCTGCCGAGAGGAAGTGCGGGGCTTGCCACATGGCCAAGGCCTGCCAGCATCCGAGATCCACCGTGATCAAGTGAAACTTGTCCCTGGTGGAGCTGAGCTTAAAGACAGATATCATGCCTGAAATGGCCGCGCATGCAGCCTCCCTAGTAGGAGTGCAATTGCTGCGGCCGCCATCAACCCCAACAGCTTTTGATAGCGAAAAGATGCGACTTTTGCCCCAGTCTGAACTGTTGCACACATGTTTTGGATGAATCCGAGGCAGTACAGGTGTACCACCACTAGATGGCACTCTTGCACCGCCTCTGCCTCTGAGCGAGCGCATAACCCAGTCCCCCTGCTTGCCTCAGCAATGGGGCGATGGTTGCCTTTTCACACTTGTGTGTGGCATCGTTGCGCTGCTTCCCCGACTGCAATCTCGAATGAATCGGTACGTGGGAAGTGCCCTTTAAATCTACTGATTAAACCAGCCGCCTGGTTGTATGAACTGAACTAGACAGCATGGAGTTCACATGTTGAACTCCCACGGCATCAGTGCACTGTTCAATATACGTAGATTTAATACAGGCAGATAATTCCCGTCCTTTTAGGGACGAGAAATAATCTGCTGCAGTGGCCCTGGTTTGCCTCCTCTGACGGCACTGACTTATGGCCCTCTTTGTGATCAGGGGGTTTATCTCCTGTTGTAGGAGATGAACCGCCCCTGAAGCACCACTGACCAGACCACCCACCCTCTCGGAGGAAGGTGGGGGCACACTGGCCGGGCAACTGCAGTGTGTAACCACCGTTATAGTTTACTTGTACACCCCTGGCAAAGCAGTGTATGCGTGCCAGTTCTACGCACAGCCTCTTGGCCGGCTTTGAGCTGAAATGTTGTTGGGAGAAAAACCCCGCTCTGCCCTTATAGATCTGTGCCCGCTCCCGAGGGGGGACAAAGATCTGGGCCCACACTACATCTTGTTTATGTAAGGGCATCATGGGTGTACTGAGGGTAAACTTACCCAAGCATAACTTATGTTAGTGACATGTGAGGTTTATGCTTATGAGACTTTGCCCGCTCCCGAGGGGGGCAAAAGACCTGGGCACACACTACATTTTGTTTATGTAAGGGCACCATGGGTGTACTGAGGGGAAACTTACCCAAGCATAACTTATGTTTGTGACATCTGAGGTTTATGCTTATGAGACTGTGCCCGCTCCCGAGGGGGGCAAAAGACCTGGGCACACACTACATCTTGTCTATGTAAGGGCACCATGGGTGTATTGAGGGGAAACTTACCCAAGCATAACTTATGTTTGTGACATGTGAGGTTTATGCTTATGAGACTGTGCCCGCTCCCGAGGGGGGCAAAAGACCTTGGCACACACTACATCTCGTTTATGTAAGAGCACCATGGGTGTATTGAGGGGAAAACTTACCCAAGCATAAATTATGTTTGTGACATGTGAGGTTTATGCTTATGAGACTTTGCCTGACATGAAGGTTTCATGTGCGTGGCGGTCAGTCCTTTTTGGTGGTTGAGACCACTTCCCTCTCCTTCAATGAAAAGCGCTCAGGGCGAGACCTGTGCAGCCCTCACACGCGGCAAGGACCCGGTGGGACAGGGCTGCCGTGGTGGATGTGTTGAAGGGGAATGAAAAACATACATGACTTTATTGCTTCTCCCACGGGGGCAATGTGTGACACGCAGTGTTGTGCTTTATGGCAATTAACGATCTAAGGTCGATATCCCTTGTCAGGGATAGTTTTTTTTTTTGT
The DNA here is from genome assembly GCF_963457725.1 of Sprattus sprattus. NCBI lineage: Eukaryota > Metazoa > Chordata > Actinopteri > Clupeiformes > Clupeidae > Sprattus > Sprattus sprattus. The sequence goes on along the minus strand of NC_137922.1, from coordinate 45,970,648 downwards.
CAAAAAATGTTTAAAGCTCCGCGAGTTTTTGACCTACAGACATACAAAGAACACCCACATAATCATTTAACCCTTTTCTTTTAAAATATATAAAGTTCAAAACTAAAAAATAAATATGCACTTTGTCAGGAGAATTTGAACAAAAACTTGCACATTTCACTGTCTGAGCCAGAATTCAGCTCCTAATGCGCCACCCATTAGCACTTGGTGGCTATTCATATGGTAAGAAATGGTAATTCGGCGAACGCTATTGGGTCATGCCGTGGCGAGGAACACTCAGTAATCGCCCTTTTCACCCATTTAAGCCAGTCCACATGGTCGTATGTTTGTTTACATTTCGACTGAGAACAAGACAACATGCCACTTCCCATCTCTGCTGCTGATGCTCTACGACAAATTCAGGAGGAACTTGACCTGGAGAGCGAGGAGGACAACCACGAATCCGATGAAAGTAGTGAAGACAGTGAGGACGAACATAACCACTTCGTGCTTCGTCTTGACCCAGTTCAGGATATTCCTGATGAGTAAGTAATTTATATTCACTTGACTGGCTCTTGCATGGTGTTGATTTACTTATAGGGAGTAAAACTCATGGCATAGTATGCTTATTATGCCGTTGGCGTCTAGTTTGTTGTGTGTGCAAAAATTAGTAGAACACGCTACGACTGTATGGCGAATTTGAATACTATAAATTACTTTATATTGTTTGGAGTTTGTTGTGTGCGCAAAGCTGAGTAAACCAGGCGACTACCGTCTATATGGCGATTTGAATCATACATAACTTTATGTCACTACAGTCGTCGATGTTTGCAGTTTGCTGTCTATGCTAAAATAAATAAAACACGTAACTACCGTATGTATAGCGGTTTTGAATAATATAGGTAAATAACTTTATGTTGCTACGTAGGCCGACATTTTGTTGTCGATGTTTGGGGTTTATTGTGTGCGCAAAGAGGACTACCGTCTATATGGCGATTATGAATCATATACATAACTTTATCTCGCTATATACGTCGATGTTTGCGGTTTTGTTGTCTGCCCCAAAATAAGTACAAATACTAACGCTAAAAGTATGTTGTTCCCCTTGGGTTAGTCATTAGTGTAGGCTATTCAAACACGTCTGATAGGTGTGAATCGAAACCGGCCAGGCCAGGTGTGAATGGCCGAAACTGCTGTAAAGTGTGAATTGCAGCTCTGGGATTCTATGTTGCAAAAATCCCTGAACAAGCAACTGATCATTGTTTTTATTTACTCTATTACAGAAACGTGGAGAACAACGTGGAAAACAACGAGGAGAACATAGCACCTACATCACCCCGCAAAAGAGCACGACCTCTGCCCAAAAAGAAGACGAAGACGTTGTCACAGCGTCATCTCCAACAGGAGCCATTGTCACAGCGTCTGCCCCAGCAGGAGCCGTTGACATGGGAGTCAGAAAAGGACATTGATGTTGCTCCAGCAACACTGCGATTTCTTCCTGCAAGGGAGCCTGGTGTGCAGCTGAGTGCAGCGGACAACTACAGTCCTCTGGACCTGTTCAAATTGTTTTTTTCACGTGATGCCGTGGAAACTCTCTGCAAACACACCAACAAGCAGGCTGCTAGGTCCATAGCCAGAGGAGTGAAGTATACATGGGTGGATGTAGGTGTGGGGGAATTCTACAGATACATTGGACTGATATTCCTCATGGGCATGGTCAAGCTGAATGATGTACGAGAATACTGGAGGAAAGGCCACATCTTCACTGTCCCATTCCCAGCAGAGGTGATGCCAAGAGACAGGTACCGCACAATATCCTGGAATGTGCACATGAGCGACCCAGATGAGGACAGCGTGAACGATGCCAAGAGGGGGACCTCAGAACACGACAAACTGTTCCGGCTCAAACCCGTCATGAACACTATCAAGGATGCCTGTAAAGCATTCTATCAGCCTCGCAGGAACATTGCTGTGGATGAGCGCATGGTGCCTTCCAAAGGACACTTCTTGCGTCAGTACATGAAGGACAAACCGACCAAGTGGGGTTTTAAATTGTTTGTGCTTGCTGACTCCAGCAATGGTTTCACTTTGGACTTTTCCGCATACACCGGAAAGAACCATTTCCCCACTGGCCAAGGCCTCTCGTATGACAGTGTCATGTCACTGATTGACAAACAGTACTTGGGGTCTGGATATCATGTGTATATGGACAATTTCTATACGAGCCCAACGTTTCTAAAGGACTTGTTTGCTGCTAAGTTTGGCGCGTGTGGCACATACCGAGACTTTCGAAAGGAGTGCCCACGCAGTGCTATCAATGCACTGAACAAGAAGTCCCCCAGAGGAACAATACGCTGGATAAGGCAAGGTCCTCTGGTGTTTGTGAAGTGGATGGATACACGAGAGGTGTCTGTCTGTTCCACCATCCACACAGCCTACACTGGGGACTTAGCTAAGAGAAGAGTGAAGTCCAAGCAGGGTGTCTGGTCTTCTCTGGCTGTTCCATGCCCTTCACCTGTGACAGAATATAACAGGTTCATGGGAGGTGTGGATCTCTCTGACCAGTTAATACAATATTACACTGCACAACACAGAACTATGAAGTGGTACAAGAAGCTCTTGTATCACTTCATAGACATAGCCGCAACAAATGCATACATTCTACACAGAGAACTCAGGCAAAGCTTGAACAAGGACAGCTTGTCCCACAAGCGTTTCATGGAGGAGCTCACTGCTCAGCTGTTTGGCGTTCCATTAAAAACTCAGCCACAAACAGACCCTAAATTGAATGCCAGCAATGTTTGTATGCCAGTTTGTGAGGTTGCTACTCGCGATAATCGCAAGACATGTGCATTTTGCAGAAAGTATAGGGGAAAGCAAACAAAAACCCTCTGGAAGTGCAAAGCGTGTCGTATCCACCTTTGCCTTATCCCAGAGAGGAATTGTTTTGAGGCTTGGCATGCTGGGGGGATATGATTATACTTCTTTTGTACAGTATATCCACTTACTTGCTTAGTTTGGCAACATGCAACAGGCAACAGGCAAACCGACACACAGGTGACATGTCCCTGGTTGGTGAAATGTTTCATCTGTGTGTTCGTTTGTGCTGATTCATCGGCAGCTCCATGGTCCGAGATGTCCACATCCCCTCTTCGTTTAGTGGATTTTTTTATATACACTCTTTTTTATATATATTCACTTACTTGTTTAGTTAACTTTTTATATACACTCTATTTATATATCTGTATTCATACTGTGGTCTATCTGTAGTACTTATGTTATGTGTAGTACTTAGTGTGTTTCTATGTCTTATGTTATGTGTAGTACTTATTGTGTTGGGTTTGTTTATATGTTTACTGTACCCATACACCAGAGCAATTTCTTGGTGTAAACCTGCATGACAATAAATCTGTTACTGATTCTGATTCTGATTCTTATTATATCCACTTACTTACTTAGTTATATCCACTTACTTGCATGCATTTGCTAATCATGCACTTTTTTTCTAATATATATCCACTTACTTGTTTACTGACTTAGTTATATCCACTAACTAATTATGCACTTTCAAAACTGAGAGACATTTCAGGGTTGTTATCTATTGGCCATCCTCTTTGACAGGTGACAGTGACAGGGGGGAGGGGCAATCACCGGCCTGTCAAATCTAACTCATCAATATTCATTGGGCAGGGAAAGAATTATTGGGCAGGGAAAGGTCACTCTGAAATTATAAATGTATAGAAGAGAAACCACAGACACTTTCTAAATGCTAAACTAACATATACATAGCTAACACATATGTTTTCAAGGTTCAGAAATAAAAAGCCTTGTGAATAAATTTGCACAATGTGTTTTTTTTACTAAATCTGAGCACCTCTAAAATTAGGTTTTTCTAAGGGTATGTTTACATTAGATTTAAAAATAAAAAATGAATTACTACATTCCTTTTACTCACATGTTATTATTGCTGATGTCTTCTACAATATAATCATATGTTCCATTTGTGCATCAATGTTTTTAGTTTAGGGAAATGTACAAAAACATCAAGGCATGTCAGACAACTTAGAAAAGTCTAAAAGGCAGCTGACCTTAGAGTGTTAAGATTGGAGGGCTTGAAGGGCCGTGTGTGCTGATATTTGAAGTGGTCAAGGGCTGGAAATATAATAGCCTAACAGTTTGCTGGGTGCTTTAATTATTACTGCCTTGATTACATGCAATTGCCATATTTTATATTGATCGCTCTATTTCTCTTAACGTGCAAAGTGTCATTCCCGTTGGATGCACAAACTTGTCATCATGCGTGTGCATTCTGCTAACTGCACTGTCCATAACTATTTAATATGACTTAATTTGAATTGAACACACACACAGTACAGACAATAGGAACACACACACACACACACACACACGTGGGACAACTGGTATTGGTATGATTCTTAGCTGAAGTGGGAGCACCACACACACACACACACTTCAGGCCAATCACAGCCCAGTTCATCAACAGCTACAGTAACCTGGCACTGACAGGGCTAAAGAGGTCTGGATAGCCTGGGCACACACTCACACACTCACACACACACACACACACACACACACACACACACACACACACACACACACACACACACACACACGCTCACACACACACACACACACACACACACACACACACACACGCTCACACACACTCATTGATAAGAGAAACACTGTAGCACAGTCAGAGAGGCGGTGTGTGTGTGTGTCCATCGGATGAGGCGAGTCTTTAACCTGCTTATGCAGAGCTGATACGTGTGGCATCAGGGGTATCAGAGGCAGCAGGGGTAAGAGAGGCAGACAGAGGCTGCCCCCCCCCCTACATGCACGCACACACACACACACACACACACACACACACACACACACACACACACAGGGGTAAGAGAGGCAGACAGAGGCTGCCCTCCCCCCCCTACATGCACGCACACACACACACACACACACACACACACACACACACACACACACACAGGGGTAAGAGAGGCAGACAGAGGCTGCCCTCCCCCCCCTACATGCACGCACACACACACACACAGGGGTAAGAGAGGCATACGGAGCCAGCCCCCCCCTACACGCACACACACACACGCACACAGACACACTCACACACACACCCACACACACACACACACACACACACACACACACACACACACACAGGGGTAAGAGAGGCAGACAAAGGCTGCCCTCCCCTACATGCCCACCAGGTGGCAGCTCTGCTTCCACAGCGCGGCCTGCAGCTCCCGGTCGTAGGAGGTCTCCGAGGAAATATGAAACAAGAAATATGACTCAAAATGATCCCGGACCATGATCAACAGATATGCAACCATCTCCAAAGGTGCTTTTCCATCTACTTACACAGCACTACTTACTTTCCATTTATACATGTGTTTTTCCATTCCAGTCTTCGTGTGTGTGTGTAAATGATAAATGTGTGTGTGTGTGCGTGTTTGTGTGTGTGTGTGTTTAGCTGGTGTGATGATGGAGTGTCAGCCGGAGGACGGCTATGAGCTGCAGTTCATACGTGTGTGTGTGTGTGTGTGTGTGTGTGTGTGTGTGTGTGTGTATGCTTGTAAGCTTGTGTGTATGTGTGTGTGTGTCTGTATGCCTGTGTGTGTGTGTGTCTGTATGCCTGTGTGTGTGTGTGTGTATATGCTTGTCTGTGTGTGTGTGTATGTGTATGCTTGTGTGTGTGTGTGTGTGTGTGTGTGTGTGTGTGTGTGTGTGTGTGTGTGTGTGTATGCTTGTGTCTGTATGTATGTGTGTGTGTGTGTGTGTGTGTCTGTATGCCTGTGTGTGTGTGTGTGTGTGTGTGTGTGTGTGTGTGTGTATACCCTGAAGAGGAGCTTGGCCACTGGTCTCTGGAGCAGCTGGGCTGGGCTACAGAGGTTCTGGTAAAGGTCCGTGTCAACCATGCCAGGGTCCACCGCACTGATGCTGACCGGGACCGCCCCCGCCACCAGCTGCTCGTGCAGGGAGTACGTGAACATCACCAGAGACAGCTTACTCTGGGCGTACGCCCCGTGAGAACTATAACACGACCTGGAGAACACACACACACACATTTGATTCATTTATTTGGAATGACCAATACTGATACAACACCACACAGGGGTGGACCGGACGGACGGGCAGACCGGGCAGTTGCCCAGGGCCTTTGGCAACCAGGGGGGCCTCGTCCGATTTCCGATTTTTTTTTTTGCTAATTAAAATAAATCACTTTCTATAGCAAAATAATGACAATTCTTAATAAGCATGAAAAACGATTATTTTCTTTTCAGTATCAGCTTAAAATGTATCTTAATTCCATCATGGAACAAATTATTCCAGGTCACGTGACTTTTCTGTCACTGACTATTATTCGTGTGGTGACGTGTTTTAAGTGATAGTGAGAAAAGAAAGAGGAAAGGGCAGGATGAGAAGTTCAGGGAGAAATGACCTAAGGCAACACACAATTTCCAATCAAGGATTTCGTCCGTGGAAGTGGAAGAAATATCTGATAATGTGTCGAGTTCATCTGATAATGTTTCAAGTGCGGCTAAGCCAAGTTTAGTGATTGATAGCAGCAGCAGCAGACAAACAGCTTGTAGTGACACCAACTAGCTCTGCCTGCTTTGCTTCTACAAATGGTGAGCCATCATGTACCAAAGCTGCCCATATCCAAGACACTGTCACACCCGCACTGACGACACGCATGATACTGCCATGGTCATGAACACAGCTCAAGCACAGCTGGCTGATAACGACAGCAGTGATGTCAACAATGTGAGTAACATCAATGGTGGTAGTGATTAGTGAAGACCCCTATGGCTTGACAAATTAACATATAGAGAGAGAATTGAAATGGTTAAAACAGGACCTGTACAAATTTGGAAGTTTCAGTTGAAAACATTCAGAAACAGAACTATAAAGCATTAATCAAATGTAACAAGTAACATTGTTTTGATTAAGTAATAAAACAGTTACACTACTTATGTGCCGTGGTTCTGCTTAAGGTTTCTTCCTGCCTAACAGGGAGTTTTTCCTTGCCCCTGTTGCCGTTGTGCATGCACTAAGGGGGGTTAGGCTCTGGGCTCTGTTAAGCGCTGTTAAAAGACAAAGGAAATGGTGGTGGACTTCCGGCGGAAGCAGGACGGCGGGTTCACCCCCCTCATCATCAACGGGGAGCCTGTGGAGAGGGTTCCTAGTTTTAAGTACCTGGGTGTGCACATCACTGAAGACCTAACCTGGACCCTCCACACACAGCATGTGACAAAGTCATCAAGGCAGCGACTGTACTTCCTCCGGAGGCTGAGGAAATTCAAGGTCTCCCCTTCCATCCTGAAGACCTTCTACTCCTCAGCCGTGGAGAGCGTCCTCACAGGATGCATCTCCGTCTGGTACGGAAGCTGTACCGCTCAAGACCAGGCCAACCTACAGAGGGTGGTGCGCTCAGCTGAGCGGACTATCAGAGCGTCCCTACCCAACGTGAAGGACATCTACCACAAGAGGGTGGAGTCGAGGGCAAAAAACATCAGGAGGGATGACACACACCCCAATGCCAGCCTCTTCACCCTGCTGCCGTCGGGTAGACGCCTACGAAGCCTTAACTCTAGGACTGAGAGACTTAAGAGAAGTTTTTATCCACAGGCAGTGAGACACTTGAATTCAATTTTTAATTCATTTGATTTTATTTACATTTTTTTTCTTTTTTTCTTTTTTCTTTATTTTTCTAAATAAATTAACTAATTTATTTTATTTTATATTTTTATTTATTTATTTTTGCACAGTGTGGAGCATTGACCCTTTAACATTTCACTTCAATGTATTGTATGTGACAAATAAAAACACTTGAACTTGAACTTGAAGCGCCTAGAGGCAATTGTATTGTTATGGCGCTATACAAATAAAATTGAATTGAATTGAATTAAAACACTGCACTCAAAACCTCATAATTCAAATAATTGTTTAATTGTTGTAACTGTTTAATTGTTAAAGTCATATACTCACAATAAATGTCAGTTCCACATAACATTAACAGTCATTGTTCTTTGCCAAGGGCCTCCAATTTGCTAAAACCGCCCCTGTCACCACAGCATCCAAATATTAGTAAAGAGCCTCATTATGTTTCACACAACAACACAAACACTGTGCAAGTATTTGCAACCAAGTGAATCAGTAGATGAATAAAAAGTCATATCAGGGGTAGAGATGGCAGCGCCTTCTCCATACATGCAGGCTGCCTATGATTGCTGACACAGAGCAGTATTTGGCTATTTCTTCTTCTTATTAACTCCATCAACTTGCAAACCTCTAACACAGAGTCGATGTACATGTCCAAGGCTACCATAGAGTAGTACAACTAGTTATGTATGATAACCACCTACTGACAGAGCATGAATTAATGCCTGGTATTTTTACATTTTTTCAGAGAAACACAGGTCCATATACATATCAAAACAACAGCCCACTTCCAGAATCACAATAGTTTTTAAAAGATCATCAACAACAACAATGTCAGGAGTATTTGGATAGTCTCTAAGAACAGTTTGTAACGAGTTATCGATTAAATGTGTGAACCAGTTCAGTTGTATTTTTTGTGTGTGTGTATTGCGCATTGTCCATATGTTTTGCGTAATTCAATCGCTGTAATGTCAACAATGCGATCGTGACGGGCAATGTAGTCCTTTGAATGTGGGGCATCCGTTCAGTATGTGCGCTGTTGATTCAAATTGTTTGTCATTATGCAACAAGCAGAATGGTTCATGGCGTTTTGGAAACCATGTAGACAGATTATATTGAGTGGGGAGTGCTTGCAGCCTAGCTTTGACGACAAATTTTAGGATGCCTGCATTGATGGCTGGATTATGTAGCGCCGAGTGTGACACAACCGGGTCCGCGCACTATAGGCATGCTGCAAGTTTACCCTGGAGGCGCAGGTTAACCCAGTAATGGCGCTGTTGTGTGTGTAAATGTTGTAGGATTTCATACCTGCATGTCCGGCTGTTCAGCTTTTTGCTGGATTCGTCATGGTGTAGAGTCGCATCAGCATGGACATTTTAAGTCCATAATGAGCTCCTCACTGACGCTTACCTGTTCTTGGCTTGTTGTGTTTATCCAATTTAGCTGAATGTTATTGCTGTTGCACAGGTCGTTCAAATCAGGCCAGTCTGATTGCACTCCAAATCCTGTGGCCCTGGTGTCCAGCTTCCCGCTAGGTTTCTTTCTGAAGCCCAGGAAACTTGGTTCTCCATGAAGGGCAAGGGGGATCTTTCGTTTGTTCAGGTCCAGTAGCAATGAACCCCGGGCCATCGTTCGGACTGTCGGGTCGTCGTTGTTTATCATACGCAATAGGTGGCTTATCCTGGTGGCTGTATAGATCCATTCAATGTTAGGGACCCCAAGCCCCTTCCCTCTGATTTGTTCATGAAGATAATACTTCTTGTTGTATGTGTGTTGAGATTTAGCCATTTCCTCACCAGCTGCACTGTTTAATTGTTCAGTTCCTTCAACGTTTTTTTGGCAATGTGCACATTGGCAAACAGGTGTTGGATTTTGGAGAGGGCTATGTCCCGAACTGCCTGAAGTTTCATACAGGTCGGCAGGGGGCATTGGTCTATCAGGTCCAATCTGGCAGAATATTCATTGCAGATATCTCTCACCTGTTCCTGCCATTCACCTGCCACATTAAACGTATGTCCAAGATAGCTGTTAGTGTCGTGCCTTGCATGGACTCGAATCTCACTGCCAGCTATGGTGAATGAGGGAGGGTGGTCATGCTTGGCCCTATACCACCTGTTGCCACCGCTGCGCCGTTCGTAGAAAACTGCGCATTTGCTGTGCTTAACCTCAAGTTCAGACCATTGCAGGAAGCGGTAGGTGTATGACAGCATGTTTGGAATTAAGTCCTCTCTTCTTGATACGAGGAGGACGTCATCGGCAAAGGCCTGAACAGGGTTCGGAGATGTACTGCCGGGCGGGGCAAGGAGGCATAGCCATTTCAGCCAATGGTTTAGAGCCACTATATTCACAGCGCTCCACGGGCATCCTGTTTTAATCCCAACCTCAAGTTTGACCGGTTTAGTTAACTGATGTCCACATATCACTTGAAGAAAAGATTTTTCATACACATCCTTCACAATCTGAATATACTGTTCCGGCAGATGTATTTCCTCTAGGGAATGCAGCATTACCCAATGGGGCAGGGAACCAAAAGCGTTGCGAAAGTCAAGAAACACTGCATAAAAACGGGAAGATTCATGTTTAAAATCATCAATGGCAGTCTTCAAACAGAATACGTGCTCATTCATTCCTTGCCTCTCTATGCACACACACACACACGAACACACACACACGTATGCATACCAGACACACAGCTCGTAACCATCCTCCGTCTGACACTCAGGCACCATCATCACGCCATCATCATTAGAGTCTCCAAGGGGCGGAACCAACAATGTGTGTGTGTGCGCGTGTGTGTATGTGTGTGTGTGTGTGTGTGTGTGTCTCACCTCTCAAAGACGCATCAGTGGTCAGAGAGCTGAAGGAGAGGCAGGGTGCTGCCGTGTGAGATGCGGTACGGGAGAGGGAGGAGGTGGACACCTGTGACCCGTTACGGGACAGAGTCTGACTCTGAGAGACGGTCCTCCTTTTAAACACCCTGTGTGTGTGTTTGTTAGATGAAAGAAGATGGTTAGCCGACATCATACAGGCATACACATTAACAAACACATACACTATGATACACACATGTACACACACCTGACAGGGCACTCTTTGTAAGACACCTGGTGAGAGCTTTCACCATCAGTGCGATAATAATCGCTCGTCAGTAATCTCATACTTCGCCGGGACATGGCTGGAGAGAAAGACACACACACGTGGTTACGTTACTGAAGCTCCAGAGCAACAGTACGGACTGAGGCCTTGACTGAGGCCTTGACTGACTGAGGTTATGAAGGTTTAAGTTATTAAGGTTATATATTAAGATAACATATCAACGTTCCCAAATGACACTGGGTCTGGTCACATCTCTCATCTATAATAAAGGTAAAGTGAAAGCCTGCTGTTGAAGAAATAATGTACCGTAGTAGGGTCCTATAACCTAGACATAGAGCCAATCAAACTTCCAAGATATAAACAAAAATACAGGTCGTTTATAATGGATTTAAGATGTTGAGTTTAACCACCATAAGGCATATCAAATTGAAAGCTATCATGGAGCAGTTTAATACAATTTATAGATGAAATTCGCAATTTTAACCGTTTCATAAGGTAGGTTAAGGTATTAACAAAATAATCCTTCAACATCTTTGTGATTTTAGCTTTAAATTCTCAGTTAAATATCAAATAACTTATATTTTAGGGGAACTCATTTGTTGCTTACCTTCGCGGATGCAAAAAAAATGTTTGTGATTCTTATTCTTGTCTTTTCAGACATTGTTACGTTCTCAGCGTAGTATCTATTATGACGAGCCTGCCCACATATTGCAGCGGCAATCAATTCAACGTCATATAAGTTAAAAGCGTAAATTAGCTATTTAGCAGACGATTTTATCCAAAGTAAATTACAAAACATATATATTGTAGCTAATGTTGCTCAAGTAGTTTAACTGTCGTTCACTGGTAGGAAAGCTGTGATATAATTATGCACAGCCGTTGTACTGCCAAATATTCTGTTTTCTAGGGGACACGGAAACCTCAGTCAATATTCTACGGAGTGCCTCTGTACCTGTGAGCCAGTCTTCAACTAGCCTATTTCAACTACTGGTGCTATTTCAGTGTACCATAGCAGCTAAATGAACATTGTTACGACCCCCTGTACACCCCGCTGCCCTGCAGTCCAATAGCCTACAGACCATACGTATGATACATGTACATGTATTGTTACACAAGGAGGTTATATTGGTCATAGCTTGACTGTTCCCTCCCTTGTGCGTCGCTTTGGACAAAACTTCTGCTAAATGACTAAATGTAAATGCATAGGTCTACATGTATTGTTACACAAGGTAATATTGTTCGTAGCTTGACTGTTCTCTCCCTTGTACGTCGCTTTGGACAAAAGCTTCTGCTAAATTACTAAATGTAAATGCATACATAGACAGCAGGTTGTGGGCCTGCAGCGGGAAACCGATTAGCAGTGGTGGGTAGAGTACTGAAAATTAGTACTCAAGTAAAAGTACAATTACCTCCTTCAAAATCGACTTGAGTAAAAGTAAATATTCCAATTGGAAAAGTTACTCGAGTAAGAGTAAAAAAGTACTCTGTTTAAAAGTTACTCAAATTACAAGTTACTTTTTTGTGTTGGAGTGTTTGGATCAATGCAAAACATAACATGAGTATTCAGGAAGAAATGCACTCTTGAAACATGTCTTCACAAGTTGCTTCATTGTATCATGTATTTTTTTTTTTCATTACACGTCTCATAGATCACACATACATTACTTTTATTTTCATTAAACCTTATTACACGCACACTTAAAGTTGAGCCAACCAGACAAGACTAGACTACATACTCTGATATCAGATCAACTCCAGAGATGTATACACACACACGCAGACCGTTTTTTATTAACCATACCAGCGCTATTGATGTGATAAATAATTTTAACATACTGTAGCCTAGGTATAGCCTACTTGCTTGTGCCCTTGCATATTATAGCAAACGTGCATTCGGACGTTAGCTGGCAACTATGTCAGTCAGTCAAACAAACTGCTAACTTTAACGGTGGCCATCTAGTCGTTACGCTAGCTGCTAACGTTCTAACGTGACTACTGCAGCCAATGTAGCCTAACGTTAAATGGAAACGTCTTAGCAGTATAGAGTTTTATCAAAGAGTATAGAAGTACCTCTATACTCTTTAGGGGTGTAAATCACACCCATCATGGCGATTCGATTCAGTATCGATTTCCTGACCCAACGATTCGATTATTTTCGATACTCATGAATACACCACGATACGATTCGATTCGATTAATTTTTTCTTTTTTTTACCTTACAGGCTAGACAATGTTTCAGATTTGAAATAAATCAATGAAAGCTGTTATATCGTTACGCATTTTATTTGAGAAACAACAGCCAATAACAGAAGTAGAAAAGTTGTACTCCACCTAGGCCTTTGACAACCTCATTCACTGAAAAAATAATAATGCCCCTGTTATAGATTCTGAAAGGCCTTGCATCAAAAAGTACTGTACAAAGTACAAAGTGTTAAGTAACAATAGGCCTATACCACATTCACTATAGAATAACAATACTCAACAAAATCAGTGCAAAAGTGCACTAGCAGCAAACGGTAACAAAAAATAGGCCTGTAGTTAATTCAATTTAAAATGACAATGCTCCACAAAATCATTGCAATGAGTGCAAATGTGCACTAGTAGCAGCAAATGGTAATAAAAAATACCCCTGTAGGCCTACTTCATTCACTATAAAATAAAAATACACATCAAAGTGCACTGGCAACAAAAAGTTAAAAAAAATAAATAAAAAAAAAATGTTTTAAATCGATACTCTTGCGGACGTGTCGATGCATCGTATCATCGGCTGTTGGATTGATGCATCGATGCTAAACGATTCTTTTTTACACCCCTAATACTCTTTGGTTTTATGTGCAAGAGTTTGCACTGCGCCTTGTGCATAGGATGTGAGTTTGTAAAATGGTAAAGGATGTAACATTTATCTCCAGGACTAGCTGCAGTACAGATAAAACAAATGCAACTTACCTGAACATGTTTGGGAAGGTTCGATGTGGAGTTTTTGAACGCTATGAAATGACAACAAGGCTGCGACCTGTGGAGGGCGCGTCGATAACGCATAGCTAACTGACCTCTCCGTTTTTACCCTCTGGTTGCCGTGCGCTTGTATTCCAGTAAACAAATGTGTACTTTTATCACAATACTCATTTTAATGAAAGCACAATGTAAATGTAACGGAGTAAAGAGTAGAATTCTAGTTCAAATATTTACTCGAGTAGGAGTAAAAGTGCAGACTTTATAAAGGAACGCAAAAAGTACTCATTACCCGAAAAATGTACTTTTTTACTCATTTGCGTTCCTTGTAACGCGTTACTACCCACCACTGCCGATTAGCAGTGATAATAACCCAAACCTGGTGCCAGTGTGGACATAAAAACACCGTGAGGTTTTCTGAGCGGCTCTTCATCTTCCGCTCCTCTCGTATTTACTTTTTGTAAACACTCCTACTCACGAACATAACATACTCGTTTCACCCATTCATCTCTAAAGCCTCTAGACATTTTTGGTTAAATCTACCTAATGACTCAATACACTTATTTACATAACTATTGACCTCGTTGTCTGCCTCCTTTTTATGTTACGATCTTACGAGCCGGTTGTAACAAAATAAACAGTCAACGCAGTACTATAACACAATTAGTTTTATAATTTCACAACAATATAAGAATAGCCCATTATAATGAAAAACATCTATCATAGTAATAACAATCTTTAACATCCTAATAATTATAAGAAAAGATGATTACATATGCATTTCAGGATTTAACAAATATATTTTAATGAAAGACACTAATCTTAAGAATCATAATAATCAAAATATAAACAGATTTCAAACATCCCCCTAGGTCTTGGAGTATGACCCTTTTGGTGTTTCAAGTAGGCATAATCTAATATTTTATACTTATACTTTTATACTTTTAGACTCCACTTCCAGATTTCTTGCTATATTTATTGCAAATCCAAACATCATTACCTTACCTAATATCTTCCCCTATCATAATCATCAAATGTATCAATAACAGTATTTTGAAAAAAAGAAAACACAATTTGCATTTGCACCAAACACAAAATGCAATTTAACAGCATAAAGATAGACAAATGTAAAGTATACTTTTTTTATTTGGTTGTGCCAGGCTGAGTCAAAGTTTTTGATCATTACTTATTCTTAATAAGAAAATAGGCAACAGGTTGTAAGCAACTGGTACTGGTATCATCCTCTAATTCATTTTCATGGTATGCTGCCATGTGATAATCTGAAGGACAGGTAAACACACCTGTCGTTCCAACTAGCCGTCTATGCTTTAAACTAAGCAGTTCTGTGTCCGGATCGGGGAAAAAAAGCTTTCATAGCAGGGCAAGGAGCTGGAAGCTAGCAAGCGTTATAGCGCATTGTTGCTTTTTGCGTTGCAACCGTTTGACTCACTGGCATTCTGAACATGAGTACAGAGAAAGTTAAAGAATTACAAATGAAAAGAGCTAAATGGGGTTTCCATATTCCCATCCAGGAGGCATGCCCAACTCCTCCAGCAGGTCAGAGTGTTGATCTTGAAGGTTTGTGATGAACACGCGTTTCCCTCTATCCCCACATGTCTCCAGGACCACACACATCTCATCTTGTCCTGGTCAGTGCGTTCTATGCGGATATCTGCATAATTGTCAGCACTGATGTGTACTTCTGAGAGCAGCTTATCTGCTAACGCTATCACATTCTTCACCTTCTGAACAAGATTTACTCTGCAGCTGATATGTTGTCACTACTCTGGTGGGGATCGGTCCAAGAGCATTCACTTCTCGTGATGTCTGCTTCCCAAACTGTCTGTTGGTCTGCAGAGCTGAGCAGCTTAATTTTAAAGTCACGAGCCTCACCTATACGAACCTCTGCGAAGTTAGGGCCAATATTGCTGACTCTGAGGTCTAGCTCTGGTGGATAAATTCTGATGGATTCTGGAGTTGTATGAAAACCATAGAACTCATGCATCTGAAGAGGTCTCACAGGTCGGGGCCTAGGGAGTCTGAAGCCTCGGAAATATTCCTCTTCGTCCGTCAATAACTTTCTGAGATGGGCATCCTCTGGCAGGAGGTACAAGCGGAAGATAAGGGGGGAGGTGCTGCTCCGATAGACCTGAACATCAGCATGGATATTCATGTGCTCCCTCTCCTCTGTCCCAGGGAGTATGAATGACATCAAAGAGTAGAAAGGTCCAAGAAGAGAAAAGGAGGGGTTCACCAGCCTGGCATGGAAGCGACTCAGCTCAAACTTCTCCAAACACACTCCACTGTCCTGCTTGTGCAGAACCTTCACAGCATCCTTCAGACAGGACTGACTTCCTCCCAAACAGAGGAAATGTGGCAGGTGGATCTCTTCCAGCTCTCCTGAGATGAGCTTGATGTCCATCGAAGGACCAGCTGGTCTGTAATGCATGTTAGGCAGCTCTCCAGCCAAAAGATGCCAGTCCGCGAAGCAGTACTGCAGGGTGACTTGACCAGCACACGACCAGCGCAGACCAGACTCTGAGCACTCATACCTCCCTGCAGGAGAGCTCAGGCTGCAGGTTGAATCCCCCTTCTCTGTGGAGACATCAGGGTCCACCAGGACCCAGTGGCTGGTATCAGGAACTTCAGTACAGGCTTCGCAGCTTCTCTGTGCACTATTACTCTGAAGAGGCGCCCTTCAAAATACATACATCAGAGAAACATGATGAGACTTACCAGTAGTATGTGAAGGCCTTATCCTCATGGTTAACATGTAAGCTACTATAACTATTCAATTCTTTAAACTAGTTATGCATATGTCATAATGGCTGAATTCTGCAGTCATGTAAAGTAAACAGTAACATTTGTACAGTCATTACAGTCAGATGCAGATTTATTCAGAGTTCTATTTCATTCTGTAAAATACTGCTGACCAGCAAAATGTCCTTATTTATTGTTTCACATGCTTCTTAAAATCCAACATTCCCTCCCAGTATCTCCCTCCCTCTCTCTCTCCCTCCCTCTCTCTTTCTCTCTCTCCCTAAGTTTGTTTCCAGCCCTCCACTTTCTCTGTCACCTTGCAGGTAGAAGGGTGGGCAGATTGCTTGTGCTGTGGAGAACTCCAGTGTTTTCCTTTTCCTTCTTCTTCATCATTCCCTTCATTCTGTTTTCCCTACTTCTCTCTTCTATGTTGAAGGTGCAGCGGAACTCTTTCTCAAACTTGTCACTCAGTCACATTCCGAGTTCTTTAAACTTCAAGTTGTTCTATACAAAACACACACACACATACACAAACAAACACACGTTAAGATACATTAAGAATATTGATGCATTCATGAAAGCAAATAAAAAGCATTACTAATAATTTCAACTCAATCTGATAAAAACTACTATGTCAATGAGCGTAAACAGTACATTTTTCAATAAATAACTACATTTATCCGTTATACCTGCAAATGTCTTTGATAGGCATGCATGAAGAATATTGTGAAGAAGTTAACAGTTTAAAAAGACATTTTGCACCCTAACCTCACATACTTACTCTGTTGTAGATGGCACAGTTCTTGAAGATGAGCCGCACGTCTGAGATGAACTCTCCCACCAGACGGTAGCGACCCTCCAGGTTCTCTCTCACCTTCTCCAACCAAATGGGCCTCGGTTCCACTGACGAGTGCCCTGATGCTTGCCAATCACAGGGTATAATAAGTCAAAGTAGGCATGGGTGGTAAAACAATGGCGTTACATATTCCCCAACAGCAACAAATTGGATACATAAAAGTTCTGATAGGTTTGGCTGGGCAAATGCAAATTCATCAGAAAGGCAACCAATCATTTCTCAGTTGTATGGGTCAGTTGCCCCTTCCACATGCAGTTCAACAACATAAGTGGCGTGGAACACAAGTGAGAAGATGAGTGCAGTTAGGAAGGAAGACATTGTCATTTAAAACATAAAAAATACAGGTCAGCTTGCCAGTATGGAAGTTTTAAAAAGTGTGCCATTCCAAACATTGGTGTCAGTCAATGCAATCTGTTCTAAAAACAATGAGCATTTGTGGAGTGCTCCAATCATTTTAGTAATGTGGTTACATTCATGGCATTTTGCAGCCCTTGGGCCAATAGACCGTAAAGAAAATGTGAGGGAGGGGCACCGCTCATCAATGTCACACTCGGCCCAGGCAGCCAATCAGTTCAAGCAACAGGCGGGCTTAACTACTTTAACACTTCTTTCCTGTTTTGATGCTGGTAGATGTGGTATGAAAGGTATTTTACCAACGAAAACGGCGATGGCAAATGTAGATGAAACCTTAATTTAAGCGGTAAACTACGAGGAACTATACAATTCGAAACCAACAATTATTCAAACACCAATAGTTTGTATTACGTTTGATCGCCTGGTTGCACACGCAGCCCCGCTTCACAGGTGCACCAGGCTGTTTTGGGCGCCGCACTATGCCAAGGCGTTTTTGAAGCGTCTGCGCCTGTACAAACGCGCCCTGGTGTGTTCGGCTCCGAAGGATGCAGAAGTGTATTTCTGCCTTACGAAAATCTAATTTGTCCATTGTCGCTAAAGGAAGTCAACAATAAAGACAGTTTTGATCTCTTTCAAAAAGGCTACCTTAAACCACGCAAGACAACAAAATGTATTAAATAAGAAGAAAACCTTCAAGCAATAGTAATCTGAATCTTTCATGGGCATGGCTTGTGCTCACGTCCGTATCTCCTGCTTAATTGTCTGTCGCTTTTATAGAAGTGAGTGCGCCCACCCAAACCGCATCCTACACAAACGTACCGAAAATATACCATTAACTGCATACCTCTATCCTACTCCCGAGGACCTCAAGTCTTGTACAGACGTGACGTTTTGTAGGATATTTTCCTAAAACACAAATTTTCCGCGTGTGTTCTGTACTCCACTACCAAACACGGAAGTTGTATAGAAGGCTATGACGTTTGGAAAACGAAAGTTAAAAGTGCGTTATTACTGGTTACCGTGTAGCCTACAGTCCCACCTCCATGTTGGCTACATCGAGACCTTAGTCTAGGATGAATATGCCTGCTTGAAAAGATTGGCTAATTTTCTCTGTGAAACAGTGAAACTCAGGGAATGTATCGCAAAGGAACATTTATTTGAGAAAGAGACATAAGATGTCAGAACTGAAAGCACGCTCTTGACTGTAGATAAGGCAACAATCTATGAGACATGTAGGCTACTCATGGCTCTCATGGTCGTGAGTGAAGCTGGTCCCCCGTGTTATTCAAAATATGAAAATAGCACTGTTTGACTGTTGTTCGTGTGTGTTAAATTTGTGCTGGTTTGACCCGTAGAAATGATCGGTTGTGATATTACGGGTTTTTAGTTATCCAGAATAACATTTTCTGGCCTGAGACGTCAAATCTCATCAAAATAGTCTCAGTCGTTTGTGCTACGTTTGTGTTACGTTTGTGCTGGTTTGTGCTGTTAAAATACATATTTGGCCTATCCTGTTTTTGGAAGTAAAAAACAAAAGATGAGTAAAATGTGTGTGTAATATGCAGTGTTATATAAAGTACTCAAAAGCCATACTTGAGTAAAAGTACAGATACGTTACTGGAAAATTACTCAAGTAAAAGTAAAAGTCACCTTTTAGAATATTACTTAAGTAAAAGTATTAAAGTATCTGATCGTTACTGCACTGTACTGTAAGTAGGCTATCAAAGGTAATTTTCTGATATTAAATGTACTTAAGTAGGCTATTTAAAGTAAAAGTAAAAAGTAGATGCTGTTAATAAAAAAGCAAAGGGTCAGAATTTTGAGAATAATGAAGTTTATTCAGACTAAAACGAGCAAACTTATAAACATGGGCTGATTTGAACCCCACTCCCTACTCAATACATTGACAAAGACAAACACATAGGCTACTGTATGTCTGCAAATGAAGCTGCTTACATAATATATCTAGATAGCGATCTACACTTTTGCTAGGTGGTAACTAACTATCTAGTTAAGATAACATCCACAAACAGTTATGGTTAATGTCAATTGGTATTATTAACACTCTCTTCAACAAATGTGTTAATGTTAAAATCAAAATGTTGACGTCAAAATGTTAATGTTACCGTCTGAAATTGCACGCCGAGCTGAT
The DNA here is from genome assembly GCF_963457725.1 of Sprattus sprattus. NCBI lineage: Eukaryota > Metazoa > Chordata > Actinopteri > Clupeiformes > Clupeidae > Sprattus > Sprattus sprattus. The sequence continues at coordinate 45,950,801 of NC_137922.1, read as the reverse complement.
TGACACCTGTATGCTATTGCTTTGATTATTGTTGTGTCCCCTTCGTTGTTGATCTTAATGTTTTTGATATGTTCTTCCACTGCATATTGCAGTCCATTTTGCCTTGATCTGGAGGATATCGCGGATATATTACTCCAAAAAGAATCACTGACACTGACAGATATAGCGCGGCTTGTCCTCGTCGTAGCCATGCTTTTGGGTACAGTCCTCGGAGTTTTAGCTGACGTAGCAACGGTAACTAAAGGCTGATTATGTTCGTTATGCTGTTATGGTCGTTTTAGACGCAGAGACGTAAGCACGTAAGATACATAACCCCCCCTTGCGCGGTAAAATATCCCCTCTAGGGGGCTTTTGTGAACGGAAAAATCGCATTAACGTGCGCTAGGACAGCTGATTCGCCAAACCTGCTTGGAGTCTGTTCTACCACAGTCCCCGACTTTGGTCTCATGATTATTATTTTTTCTAAAGATGATTCGATTTTGTAACGAGTAACGAAGGTTTCAGGGGAAATGTATCGGAGTAAAAGTATCAGTTTTCTTTGCAAAATGTAGCGAAGTAAAAGTAAAAGTCATCAGAAATATAAGTAGTAAAGTAAAGAACAGATATCCAAAAAAACTACTTAAGTACAGTAACGAAGTATTTCTACTTTGTTACTATACAACACTGGTAATATGTCAGTGATTCTTGAGATAAGGGACAAAACAGGTTTTGATTGTCCAAAAAATATTTGGATAACTTCCAAAATATATGATTACATTTATGTCAAATGAAGTTTTGTCTATCCAAACATGTTTTGGTTCAACCTCCCAGTTGTAGATTTTTTTTATGTTAATTGAATGTTTGCTGGGTCAGCACTTGATTTTTGTCAACACCATCATAAACATAAATATACTTATGGAAATTATTTTAAATGATCTTATCAGAAATATTTTCACTCATTAGTTTTCCCAGTTCCCCTTTTACACAGGTCTTTAAATCATTAAAAACAAAAGTTTAGAGCCAAAGAAGTCAATGTTTAATGAGTAGAATTGAAATCATATCACGAATTACATTTGTCTTTAACCTTCAGATTTAACAGAGACATTTTTAAGCATTAAAAATACACATCTACATTGGACATGTGTTAGTCTTTGAACAAATATCCTTCAAGGAATGAAACAGATACCATTTAAAAAAAAACTATAACAAATATATCTGAGGGAGTTGACACTCTATATCTAAACTAGATTTAATTCGACACATGAAACTGAAATAGCAATAAAAATGCATGGGAAGTGATATTTTTAAAATGATTAAAATGGACACTAAAAATGGCCTTAGTCAACACCATCAGAGAAAGTCGACACCATCAGACACAAATTTTGATGGTGTTTTGATGGTGTCGACGTCTGATGGTGTCGACAAAAAAAGTACATTTCTCCTTATATCACACAAGATTCTCACAGGAGCCATCTTGTTTATCATCTGTTGATCATGGTCCAGCCAATCTATATAAATAAACACTAGATTGCAGAACATTTTACTCTAATGTTGACTCTTTAGCCATTTTGGAGTTGATACGCTATGGTTGTGACATGTGCATATTAGTAAATAGATATGTAAAACAAAGTATTATTAAAAACTTACCATAGCTCAAATGTTCTCATGTCACCAGGAAGAACAAGGAGGAATGAAAGGGGTCCTTTGAGTTAAAGCTGCCCTAAATTATTCCTGATTTTTTCCCCAATTTAAAAAAGTCTGATGGTGTTGACGAAAACTCTGGACACATGTTCAACTGACCAGAAAGTACATTCAAAATGTTTAAATTTTTTTTTTATGTTTGTGAAATAAATACTATGTTATTTACATATGATATAGATAAAGTTCAATTTTATATCACTTTTCAGACTTTTTAAAGCATTGCAGTGTGCCGGACCTGCTTTCGGACATGGGTTTTTGTAGGTACTGGTCACATATTATATCATTAAGAATAAAAACAAAATGTTAGACAACAACAAAACACACTTTGTTGTGCTACCCTTGTCCTTTTGATGAGTTTGGTGAAGCTTTTAAAATATATTACGTACATTTTAAGATAAAAAAAAACTGTGATTTATGTGGGGGGGGGGGGGGGGGGGAGCAAAAGGAAGTTAAGCTATACCCTGGGATGTTACGGGTTGAGGGAAAAAAATGAAATAAGATGTATATGAAAAGGAAATGAGGAAAATAACTAAATCCTACTCTCATCTAAGGAAGATACAACAGACTGCATTTCCTTTTGTGTTCATTTTGTGTTTTTTTTTTATGTTCCAGTCTGTGTGAATCGCACATAGAACATGGAGATGAAGCGAAAAAAGGACAGAATACAGGTAAGTCAAAGATATGTCTCACAAGATATTCACTTTCCCTGTCGAACATCTACTCACTAGTCACAACAGTGCAATACTGCCATCTTCTGTTCACGTTAGGAGTGTATTTTACTATGTCTCTGGTCAGGCACATTTTTGAGAAGGATGCAGAGGTTTTTTTGGTAAGGAAGAATCAAACATTATATCTAATGGTCCAAGGGCAGAATCACACTGGCCAAAACACAAACAGATGTTCCGCTGCAGAGCAGACATTATAAAAGGAGAATATACTGGCTGTAGCGTTGTTGTTTTAGTTGGAGAAGCCAGTATTTCAGTTTTGCATGTTTCATTTATCTCTGATTACTCATTCTTCCATGTTATGATTTAATACAATACATTTTATATAATTGTGCTTTAAGGTTTCATTTGCTGGAATAATGGCAAAACATTTTTTTATTAAACAAAAGACAACAGGTGGTGCGCAACCTGTAAATGTTCACTTACCTTCTGTTATTTCCCTATTAGGGTTAACGCCTCAAAGGAATTTGTAGGCTACTATTGCAAATTCATTATTTAGTTTGCTTTGAGAAGTAATTTGCTTGGCAGTTTTGTGGGGGGCTGAGTTGAAAGACAGGTGGGTTGAAGCCAGTCCAAGAAAGAGTCTAGAAACGCCCATAATGGTGATATGAAAATGAAAGACACATGTACACAAACACAGAATAACATCACCTTTATGCTGCATGCAAAGCAATTTATTAACTTGATGATTATTTGAAGCTTGTACTACCACCATCCCATTCTGTGTTTAGGTCAGTAGGATTTTGCTATTGAGCTTTAAATTGAAGGATTTCTTGTTAGATTCTCCAGTTTCACAAACGCCGGATAGCACACACAGATGGGAACAGATCCTGACATGGGGCATCATTCCAGAGCACTAAGAAAAAAAGGTTGATTTTAATAAAATATGTCATTTTGAAGTCTTCTGTCTCCATTGGGTTGCAGTTGGCACTGTGGAACAGTAATGCAATGCAAAACTGATGGTCTACTACACTATGAGCTGACAAGAACAAACAAGGTGGTGGTACCATAATTACCATACCATGATTATGACTAGATTTGTTTATGTATATATAATTATGAATTCATTTTCAGGGATTCAAGATTTTCATTGCAGCACAAATATAATTTGAATAGTGGTGACTGTACCTGGAAAGTTCATTTCCACACAATGCTCTCCTCCAATATTATCAGGCTGACGAGGAGCCCAGTTAGTGTAGTCAAACCTGGACCCATCACTCCAAAACCACAGATCCTCCTGACAAAAAGAGACAAAATGTCAACCACAGATATTTGCTTCTGAACAGTATTGTTTTAAACTGAGCATGCATTGGTATGTGTCGTCATATTGTGTTGTCATGTGTTGCCGTTGTAGTATTCAACATGCCCATGGTGGGAAAGAAAGATGATTATGATCAATACATTGCAGCTGTCATACCTGAGCAGCATCATATCCTCCGATCCAAGTACGAGGTGCGCCTTGAGTTTGTTTGCGAATCAGTTCTTGGATGAAGCTGTACTCAGCTATGCTGTGCACCGAAGCCAGGTTCCCTCCCATCCCAACACAGTGACTCTGCAAGAACAAGTTTCTGTTGAAGTTTTGTTGATGACATGATACAGGTGGACAAAATATCAGAAACATCCCATAAGATATAAAGGGTCAGTTCAGTCTTCTGATTGATAATCAATTAATGTGGTAGTGAAAGGAGGATTACAAGTTAATGACAAACCAGAATGTCCTTAATGTGAAAGAAATAAGACACACCTCAGATTCGGCCCAAGTTCTTGCTTTGGAGACAAACTGGAAACAGCGGGTACCATAAGGAGTCCAGTTCAGTAGAGGGCAAGTCTCTGTGAGCATTTTTTGGATAAAGATGTCACAGCAATGCATACAGATACACAGCAAAACACAAGTTATTTAAAATGCTGTCTTTTACTTCTCCTGAATTTAGTTTTGCTTTGCTCAACCGTTGTGTAAGATTACAAGAAAAGTAACATTTTCTGTGGCACCAAAAACAAAATACTTACGAAGACAGTGCTCTTCAGTCTTCTGCTCTAAGCCCTCTGTACCTCCAAAACCAAATGTTAGATGTAGATTTAAGTAATCTATAAAATGCCATGTTTTTGTTATATTTGTAACTGATGAGGTTACATACCGGAGTAGATGAGGAGAGCAGAGAGGAGAAGAAAGCTGGCTTTGTTGATCATGTTGCGGCCAAAGCAACAGACTATAGTAGATAACCTTCAAATACATTGAAAATAGAAAATGATACCGAACCCACATAGCTGAAAAGACCCCATACAAATGTGTGACAAACATCTATTGTAGTGTGTATACAAAATCATTCAACTTTAAACCATTTTGTTGTTTCTTTTGTAATACATTAATGTTCTCATGTATTAGCAGTCTATACAGACAGGGTCGAAGTAGACAGATTCCTTGGAATCGTTAGCCAAAGTCCTTTACGATTCTGCTATCTATGTAGGTGCCATTTGCACATGCGCAATGACATCACCTTATGCAGCTTTGTTTTGTTTAGACTGCAAACAACATGGTGTCTAGGCAGATAATTCAGTTAATAGCTATACAGAATTTTAACTTGATCAGCAAAAGAATGAAAGTGTGGTTTGAAAGCGTGGTTAAACTTACGTGGTCAAAGTCCTCGGATTTGTCAAAACTAATGCCGATAGCAGTCAGGGAAAGTGTTCAGTACAGAAGTTATGTCTGGACACACCTGTGAATGAATTATCAGTGTCTGAGTGAACTGAGCTTCCGATTTTTAAACAAATCCAATGACAAAGATGGAGCTCAAATTGGGGTGGTGATTCTATCTGCTGTGTGTTTAATATTCAGCAGTGCTTTTGTCAAGGTGTTTAAGGGTGTTTTCGAAAAACATGTGGGTGTAGCCTTAGGAGTGGTGTAATCTCCCACCCTTCACCATCTCCACTTTCCCCTCATTCTAAATGTCATAATTTTCCCAAGCAAATGCAAAAATATTACCCTCTCCTCGCATGTGCGTACACACACGTGCACAGACACATACACACACACACACACACACACACACACACACACACACACAGGCATAAACACACACACACACACACACACACACACACACACACACACACACACACACAGGCATAAACACACACACACACACATACACACACACGCACACACACACACACACACACACACACACACACACACACACACACACACACACAGGCTACATAACCACTCACATTGCAGATCCAAACCAGTATTTTGCGTTATGGATGTTAAATGTTAAAGTAAAATTGTTAATATATCCCCTGGCAACAACTGAATTAAGGTGTTGTGGAAGGGAAAGGGGGGATGCTGAAAATCCATCAGGGTGGTCTGCAACTTAACTGGAGGATTCCTGTTTGAGGCCTGTGGCCAGTTCCTAAAGATACCTCATTGAGTTGCTATCTTTTCTACTAGTGCCAAACATTTTGAACTGCACTGTAAGTATTGGAAAAGAGGTTTATTAATTAAACACTTTAAAGATCATTAATACACAAGTTAAAACACAGTTTTCATAGATAAATGCGGGCTAACTATTTGGCAAGATCCCCAATTTACTATACCAACCCAATGTCCATCCCTTAACTGGCTAAACTAGCCCCTTGCACAGACTTTTACTGTTTATTCTGCACTCTCTCTTTGTACTATCCACCCAAGCACAAGAACACTTTCCTACTGGACACCTACACCTACACCGTCACTCCCTACCATTCTTGTATCTGTTACCACCCCACTCCTTTTGAAAGTGTTCTCCCTATGTGTATGTGATTTGTGCATGTCGTGTCTGTGTCTGTGTGTTGCACAAGTTGTATGAGCTACTGGATGTCCTAAAAACGTTTAAAACTGGCAAAAGGGAGCCTTATGGCTATTATTTAATTACTCAGTGTATTATAATATCATTAAAAGTCCAGTTACTTAGTACATAACAAGTAGAGTTATGTCATATAACTGCGTTGTGAGAATTTGATTCAATAAAAGTGTATGACAACTCTCTCTCTCTCTCTCTTTCTCTCTCTCTCTCTCTCACACACACACACACACACACACACACACACACACACACACACATTCCCCCTCTCTCTCCCAGGCTGATCTTGCAAATCTGCTTCATCTTTTGCAACTCTTGCACCACTTGTGAAATCCTGGAACATGTCTGTCCTGGAACATGTCTGTTTGGGGGGAGAGGACTGGGCACTGAAGCATGTGGATCCGGATAGTGCAATCTCAGTGGTGAAATGTGAAAGGTGAGAGGTCAAGCGTGTAGATGGAAGGGCAGTTGTTGTTGTTGTTAGTAGGTAAGAAGACACACAAGTAATTTGGTAATTTAACACACATTCACACACCTTATTATAAGATATCTGTCAGGGTTATATTGGTTCTGTATTGTGTTTGCAGTGCACAACATGTGAGTATGCCAATATGAGTTGAACTGCATTATCTGCATATGAATTCATGAATTGTGTTATTGAATGTTGTGTTGTGTTGCGTTCTGTGTGTGTGTGTTGCGTGTGCATGTCTTTGAGCATGTGTGTGTGTGTGTGTGTGTATGTTTGTGTTTGTGTGTGTGTGTTTGTGTGTGTGTGTGTGTCTGTGTGTTGCGTTTGCGTTTGCATTTCTGTGAACGCGCGCGCGCGTGTGTGTGTATGTGTGTGTGATACGCTTGCATGTCTGTGAGTGTGTGTGTGTGTGTGTGTGAGAGAAAGAGGGTCTGAGGCACAGCTCTGCTCCCCACTTCTCACCTCAAATCTCTGCTGCCTCAAAGGGATTGTTTCATCTATAATCGCCCCTTCAACCAGTGTGTGTGTGTGTGTGTGTGTGTGTGTGTGTGTGTGTGATACGCTTGCATGTCTGTGAGTGTGTGTGTGTGTGTGTGTGAGAGAAAGAGGGTCTGAGGCACAGCTCTGCTCCCCACTTCTCACCTCAAATCTCTGCTGCCTCAAAGGGATTGTTTCATCTATAATCGCCCCTTCAACCAGTGTGTGTGTGTGTGTGTGTGTGTGTGTGTGTGCGAGAGAGATAGAGAGAGAGGGAGAAAGAGGGAGAGAGAGAGAGAGAGAGAAGGAGAGAGATGGAGAGAGATGGAGGGCGATTGGTAGTGCTGATAGCCTGAGTTTGTATGCTGGTGTGTGAGCGTGTGTGTGTGTATGTTTGTTTGTGTGTGAGCCAGAGAGAGAGAAAGAAAGACAGTGAGAGGGAGAGAGAGATTTGGGGGCAGATAGCATGTGTTTGTATGCTGGTGTGTGAGTGAGTATTTCTACATGTGTGTGTATCAGTGAAGGAGAAAGCGAGAGAAGGAGAGAAGGAGAGTGTGTACTTTGTGTGTGTGTTTTTGTGTGTGTTATTGTGTATGTGTGTGTGTGTGCGTTCCCTATCGCAGTTGGACTGCGATATAACAGATGGGACATGAAGTAGTCATGGGACCAATCGAAGCACTATTCACTCACGCCAAAGGGCTGAGATGGACCACAAAGACGCTTGGGAAAGCAAACATGTAAACAGATGTGACGATATGGTGGGTAGGTGTTGTAGTAGAGAACCATGTGACACAGTATCACCTTAATTTCATAGCACCCTCTGTAAAATGCCGAGCACCCCCATAGCACCTGCAGAAAAAAAATCTCTGGGGCCGCCACTGCCGAGGACCTCAAGTATTGTAAAGATGTATCGTTTTGTAGGATATTTTCCTAAAACACAAATTTTCCGCACGTGTTCTGTACTCCACTACCAAGCACGGAAGTTGTATCGTAGGCTATGACGTTTGGAAAACGAAAGTTAGAAGTGCGTCGTTACTGGTTACCGTGTACAGTCCCACCTCCATGTTGGCTACATCGAGACCTTAGTCTAGGATGTCTGCTCTAAAATATTGGCTAATTTTCTCTGTGAAACAGGGAATATAAGATGCCAGTGACATGCCAGAACTGAAAGCACGCTCTTGACTAGATAAGGCAACAATCTATAAGACATGTAGGTAGGCCTACTCATGGCTCCCATGAGCGTGAGTGAATCTGGCCCCCGTGTCATTCAAAATATCAAAATAGCACTGCTGTTCGTTGGTGCTGGTTTGACCCGTAGAAATGATCGGTTGTGCTATTACGGGTTTTGAGTTATTCAGAAATTAGATGCATATGAAAAGGAGATGAGGAAAATAACTGAATCCTACTCTCATCTAAGGAAGATACAGCAGACTGCATTTCCTTTTATTTTTTTGGCAGAAAAGGGTAGGCCTATGTGTTCATTTTGTATCTTTTATGTTCCAGTCTGTGTGAATCGCACATAGAACATGGAGACGAAGCGAAAAAAGGACAGAATACAGGAAAGTCAAAGATATGTCTCACAAGATATTCACTTTTCCTGTCGAACATCTACTCACCAGTCACAACAGTGCAATACTGCCATCTTCTGTTCACGTTAGGAGTGAAAATGTCTTTAAAACGTACAATGTTTTAAATCTGTGCATTTGTAAATTTTGGTCTACAACCAATGTATTTAATTAGATTAAGCATATATTTCACAATCATACACATATGCCTTGATAACCCAGCTGCAAACCTACCACAGGGTATGAATGCAAGTACTGAAATGTTGAAATGACTTAAAATGCCTCTCCCTGGTAGCCGTGATAAACTATCCATCTTTCAAATGCATGACCAATATTGAAGCGTATTTTACTATGTCTCTGGTCAGGCACAGTTTTTAGAAGGATGCAGAGGTTATTTTGGTAAGGTAGAATCAAACATTATATCTAATGGTCCAATGGTTTGCTTACTTCCATGGTAGTCGCATGTTGTGTTTGCGTTCCTATCTGGCAACCAGGGGTGTTTAAATGTTACTGGAGAAATGTGCAGCGGGCGGAATCACACAGGCCAAAACACAAACAGATGTTCCGCTGCAGAGCAGACATTATAAAAGGAGAATATACTGGCTGTAGCGTTGTTGTTGTTGTTGTTGTTGTTGTTGTTGGAGAAGCCAGTATTTCAGTTTTGCACGTTTCCTTAATCTCTGATTACTCATTCTGCCATTTTATGATACAATACATTTTATATAATTGTGCTTTAAGGTTTAGTTTGCTGGAATAATGGCAAAACATTTTTGGTGGTGCGCGACCTGTAAATGTTAACTTACCTTTCGTTTTTTCCCTATTAGGGTTAACACCTCAAAGGAATGTGTAGGCTACTATTGCAAATTCATTATTTTGTTTGTTTTGAGAAGTCATTTTCTTGATAGTTTTGTGGGGGGCTGAGTTGAAAGACAGCCAGTCCAAGAAAGAGTCTAGAAACGCCCATAATGGTGGTATGAAAATAAAGACAGAGATTATTTACAAACATTGTTAATGACTTAAGAATATAATAGTCAAGTGCCTTCTTTTAATATATTCCTTGTATGAATCATGTGCTTATGAAAGCAGGAGCATGGCTTTTCTCTCTGTGTGTGTAACTAGAATAATAGGTGCCACTAAGTCTGCATATGAACAACAGCATGTTTAGACCAGAGGAGATAAGAAAGGAACTGTGCTTCTTCCGACCTTGTGCAAAACTGCCATCATTGCAAGACAGGGAGCCTCGGACGTGAGAAATCCACCACGTGGTTATCCCTGCTGAAAGCTAAACTTTTGTCTATATAAACCTTGTGCAAAGGGTTTATCATTGCCTTCACTTTCAGCCTTGTGCTGGGAAGTGAGCCCAATTGCAATTGTTGTTGTTGTCTGTCTAATAAATATACTTTCATGCAGCTCCGGAGTCCTGAGGTAACTAGGGTGAATTTTCACTTATCACACATGTACAAAAACACAGAATAACGCTGCATGCTGCTTTACGCTGCATGCAAAGCAATTTATTAAACTTGATGATTATTTGAAGCTTGTACTACCACCATCCCATTCTGTGTTTAGGGCAGTGGGATTTTACTTTTGAGCTTTAAATTGAAGGATTTCTTGTTAGCTTCTCCAGTTTCACATACGCCGAACAGCACACACGGATGGAAACAGACGCTTACATGGGGCATCATTCCAGACCAGTGGAGCTAAGAAAAAAAAGATTTAAATACAATAGTTCTTTTAAAGTCCTTCCTATCTCCATTGGGCTGCAGTTGGTGCTGTGGTACACTATTGCAACACAAAACTGATGGTGGTGATACCATAATTACCATCATTAACATACCATGATTATGACTTGATTTTTTTATGTATATGTCATTCATTTCAAGGGATTTAAGATTTTCATTGCAGCAGAAATATTATTTGAATAGTGGTGACTGTACCTGGAAAATTCATTTTCACACAATGCTCTCCTCCAATATTATCAGGCTGACCAGGAGCCCAGTTAGTGTAATCAAACCTGGACCCATCACTCCAAAACCACAGACCCTCCTGACAAAAAGAGACAAAATGTCAACCTATACAGTTATCTGCTTTTGAACAGAATATTGCTCTAAACTGAGCATGCATTGGTATGTGTCATCATATTGTGTATTGTATCATGTTTTGCCGTTGTGGTATTCAACACATCCATGTTGGGAAAGAAAGATGACTGATGAATACATTGCAGCTGTCATACCTGAGCAGCATCATATCCTCCGATCCAAGTACGAGGTGCGCCTCGAGTTTGTTTGCGGATCAGTTCCTGGATGAAGCTGTACTCAGTTATGCTGTGCACCGAAGCCAGGTTCCCTCCCATCCCAACACAGTGACTCTGCAAGAACAAGTTTCAGTTGAAGTTGATATGACATGATAAACAACAGGTGGACAAAATATCAGAAACATCCTTGTAGATATGTATATATCAGTCTTCTGGTTAATAATCAATGAATGTGGTACTGAAAGGGGATTACAAGTTAATGACCAGAATGTCCTTAACTGTCTAAGGTCTATATCCCTCGTACGGGATATTTTTATTTTTTTGTCAAAAAAATGTAAAGCTCCGCGAGTTTTCGTCTTAGAGACATAAAAAGAACAACCACGGAAACATTGAACCCTTTTCTTTTATAATATATACAGTTCAAAATTTTTAAATAAATAAGCACTTTGTCAGGGGAATAGAACTGATGTGTTGCACTTTCTAGTATCTGAGTGGGGTTTCTGCTGCTAAGGACCCACCCATTAGCAAATGACAGCTATTCATATGATAAGGAGATGGTGATTCAGTGATCTCCATTGGGTCATGATGTGGCAAGATTCACTCCGGGGGGTTTGGGCCACAAAGACATTCTAGGGCCATTAGGATATGGCCTTTGTTCTTTGCGAGAGGTGTCACAGGTTTGTTCACACCAACTCATCAATATGCATTTGTAGGGGCACAGATTTAGGAATGGTACAGGACACTCTGAAATTATAAATATGTGGTAGTGAAACAAGACATACTTTCTGAATGCTAAACTAACATGTGTTTAGCCAACACCTATGTTTACAAGGCTCAGAAATAAAAAGTCTTGTGAATAAATCTTTACAATGTGTTTATGTACAAAGTCTGAGCACCTCTGAAACAAGGATTTTCCAAGGGTATGTTTACATTTGATTTAAATTAAACTTTTTTTTACTACATTCCTTTTACTTACATGATATTATTGCTGAGGTCGTCTAGAATAGAATCATATATTCCATTTGTGCATCAATGTTTTAAGTTAAGCAAAATGTACAAAAACATCAAGGCATGTCAGACAACTTAGAAAAGTCTAAAAGGCCTTGGACCTTAGAGTGTTAATGTGATAGAAATAGGACACACCTCAGATTCAGCCCAAGATCTTGCTTTGGAGACAAACTGGAAACAGCGGGTACCATAAGGAGTCCAGTACTGAGAGCAAGTCTCTGTGAGCATGTTTTGGATACAGATGTCACAGCAATGCATAGATACACAGCATATTTTAATTCTCCTGAATTTAGTTTTGCTTTGCTCAACCAATGTGTAGGATTACAAGGAAAGGCCGGTAAAAATACCAAATTTTCTGTGGCACCAAAGAAAATATACTTACGAAGACAGTGCACTTCAGCCTTCTGCTCTAAGCCCTCTGTACCTCCAAAACCAAATGTTAGATGTAGATTTAAGTCATCTATAAAATGCCATGTATTTGTGTTTATTTGTAACTGATGAGGTTGCATACCTGTGTCTCGACAGTAGATGAGGAGAGCAGAGAGGAGAAGAAAGCTGGCTTTGTTGATCATGTTGCTGGCCAAAGCAAGAGACTATAGTAGGTAACCTTCAAATACATTGAAAATAGAAAATGATACCGAACCCACATAGCTGAAAAGCCCCCATAAACATGCGTGAAAAACATCTATTGTAGTAAGTATACAAAATCATTTCACTTTAAACCATTTTCTTGTTTTTTTTTGTAATACATTAATGTTTTAATGTTTTAGCAGTCCATACATAAAGCAGAAAATACGCAGTATCCAGAATACAGCAATTAAGCAAAACACAAGCCCCTCTTTTATGAAGTTGACTCTGTACTGATCTAAATTCACAAGAAACAACACATGTAACTGCAAAAGCCCCCATTAACATCAAATGCAATGTGTATTATATCACTGCTGCTAATGCACAGAAGTTCTACCTGTAAAGTGAAACTTAAGGGTCCCAATCGATAAATAGTTTTGAGATAGAGACATAAGATGCCAGTTCTGAAAGCATGCTCTTGACTGTAGATGAGGCAACAATCTACCAGACATGTAAGGTGCTTATGGCTTCCATGAATATGCTATTCAGCAGCAGATATGCTGAGACTTTAACTTCCATCATTGTCTTTGGGATAAGTTGAACTTCATACCTTAGCAATCTTATGAATATCTTAAAGTGAACACATGCATAGTATTCCATGCCTTTGCTAATGTTTCTGTATGAGATAGTCTGCATGTTAGCCCAGGTAACTGTCTATTTGCAGATGTTTTAAATTCATGTAATGAGCTTCTGGGACGATAGAAAGTTTACCTAAGATATTAATTTCATATTTGTCTCAGTACAGAGGCTTTTAAGACTACTGTACTTCAATGCTTATATTGGTTAAACTAAATGTCTAATATATAACAATATTGAAAGGTGTGGGGAAGCTCAAATATTGAAGGTAAGGAATGAACAGTGGCCCGTTAAATCTTGATTGTTGTTGTTATGACAGATATAGGTTGCATTTGAAACCTGCATTTTAATTTGCATTTGAAAAGATAAGTTGTGAAAATTTCAAATATGAAATTAATATTGGTGGTAAACTTTCTATTGTCCCAGAAGCTCATTACATTAATTTAAAACAGCTGCCAATTTCACAGTGAAATGTATGCTAAAAGATCAAGATGGTGATGGGCCAGATATAATTTTAAAAAGCAGTTGGTTTTGTCTTACGGAACAGCAATGGTTTCTATTTTTCACTGTTCTTGCATTTTTCAGTGTCTGATAGTACAGAGTAGTGACCTTCACAGTGGCGTTTCTACATTAGGGGCACATGGGGCACTGACCCACCAGATCCAGATTGTGCTGTGGTGCAGAAAGCTCAATACAGCTGTGCTTGGTGGCAAAATAAATCATATTTTATTTAATATGCAAAGTTTAATATGCAAAGTAACTAGACTCACAAGGAATATAGTACTGTTTTGGAGTCATTTCATTTGTGTGTGTTTCTGTGTTTGTGCTTGCTCTGTGGAATGCTGCCTGCTCTCCGCTGTCCCTCCCTTTCTGCGGCAGCGCTGCAAACACAAGACTGTTGCTATGGAAACACCAATGAGCGTGAGTGACACAGGCCAAAGTTTACATTGGGAGATGGGGCAGTTTTAAATGTGTTCCACGGAATCTGCCTAACAACCTGTGACCAAGAAAAAATAATTTATAAAGATTGTAGTCAGACAGATCTACGCCATTAACCTCACTGCTCGTTAGCTATCGCTAGTTTTCTACTGTTTTGTTTCAATTTGCAGCCTGAAATAATTTCTGTTTATAAGACAACATTTGATGTAAGTTTTGTTCATTTAGCAGCATAATTTGTTGCTTTTATTTGATTCAGTTGTGCCTTTCGCTTCATGTTGTATGCGTGTGCCACAAGCTTGATATAGCATGCAAGTTATTTGAACTATGCAATAAAATCCAAAGATTAGATCGATACAATCTCTTTTATTTACTTTGTTGCTGTATTATAAGAAGACATTTCGGCTAAAATTGCCACTGGACCTGCATAACACACACATTTGGTAAAAAATTATATTTGCTGATCACGAAACAGGTTTTGCTACACATTTGTCTTGTCATTTCTCCAACTTTTGTCATTCATATGATGCACTTGGAAATGGAGGTTAAAAAAAAATAGATTGCTTAAGAAAAATGTTCAGCAATTACTCTACAATACTAGTCTGTCCTCACACAGCTGATATTTCTTTGCTGGCACATATTGATAGTCTACTTCAAGACCCACAGTGTTTTTTTTTTTTACTTTATTATGTTTCTCTTTTCTCTCCAGTAACAGGATATGATCCAGAATAAGGAATATCCTGCTTAATACAATCCACATCCATATTAAACACATTTTACTCATCTTTTGCTTTTTTTTCTTTCTCTAGAACATTGTACAGATTACAAACATATGCAGAGATATCACTATAAGAAGAGTCGTACCAGGAGTAGGGATGGGAATCAAGAACTGGTTCTTGTGTATTTCATCAAAGGGGGGAAAAACTGCAGGAATGTCGCGCTACGGAGTGACGATAACATTAATGAATCTCAACCAAGCAATAGCAGAGCGGCTAACGTTAGCGCTTTATCAGCTAATATCGAACAGTCTATTGTGTAGACGCCATTTGTTTCATTGTGTAAAGCTTTCACTATTTGTTTATGTTAGTTTTATTTACAGTTCAAGGAACACACCTTTTTTTCTAAACAGCACTGTAATTGGCATGTTCAGAATTTATTTAGCACAGCGGATCAAGGACCCCTAAACAGCCACCAATTAGACCAAGGAGGGACTGATGACATTTTTGAGATTAGATGTTTTATTACACAAATTGCATGAAACCAACTAGAAAATGCATTTCCTGAAGGAAATACCAGTGCATGAAATGCAAAAGTTAGGAAAGGAACAAAAAAAGAAAGAAGAGTGAAAGAAGGAAAGAAGAAAGGAAAGAAGAGTGGAAGAAGGAAAGAAGAAAGGATAGAAGAGTGAAGAAAGGAGAGAAGAGAGGATGAAGGAAAGAAGAGTGAAGAAAGGAAAGAAGAGTGAAAGAAGAAAATAATAGTTGAAGAAGGAAAGAAGAAAAGGAAAGAAGAGTGAAAGAAGGAAAGAAGAAAGGAGAGTGAAGAAAGGAAAGAAAAGTGAAAGAAGGAAAGAAGAGTGTAAGAAGGAAAGATGAGTGTAAGAAGGAAAGAAGAGTGAAAGAGAAAAAGAGAGTGAAAATATTGAAAAAAGGAGATAAAAATGGAGTGAAGAAGAGAGATTGAGTGTGAGAGAAAGTAGACTGAGAGGGATAGAGAGAAAGATGGAGAGATGGAGAGAAAAAAAGTAGAGAATGGAAGGTGTCTTAATGTTCCTAGTTACAGTTAAATTGAGAGGGACAGAGAAGAGGTTCCTTTGATTTGGCGCAGCTGTCAGTGAAGCACAGGTGCAAGCCAGTTTAAAGACCCTATTATGATGTCATAATGGCCCAATGTAAGTCAATGGGAAAATTTCGATTCGTTTTTATTTAATATCTTAAAAAGTATAACGTTTAGAAAAGTGAAAAATACATAGCATACAGTAAGTGTCCTTTACAAGACCTACGCGACAAAGTTTGAATGAAGTTTCTACGTTAAGCGGTTCGGGCTGAATTAATCGCAGAAAAAGGTAACAAGAATAAGAAGAAGAAGAAGAAGAAGAAGAAGAAGCAGCCTAGGAATAACAATACAGGGCATTCCATGCACTGTAATTACCAAATCAGTCATACATTCTGTTACTTATGGTTGGAATCATAGTCAAGACTAATCAATTCTTTTTTTTTGGGACCCCCTGGCCCCCATCGAGGAAAAAGATTCCTAGGCTATGGGTCTCTGGACACCACTTTGAGAGTTTGTTGACCTATTCTAAGGTTTGTTTTTGGTTAATTAAAACATGTAAATGTACATACATACTGTGTGCATCATCTATTAAGAGAATATTATACAAAAGAAAATTCATGTAAATAAACCTGTTTGTACTCTTTTTTTTCCTTGCCCAAAAATAATCGATACAAGAATATAGGATAAGGAATGGAATCGAAAACCAGGAATCGGAATGGAATCGGAATCGTTAAAATCTTATACATTCTCATACAAGGAGAGGCCACCAGATGGCATCTGTGCCCATCGCCGGGACGTTCCATTGAGGGAACCTATCCTGAAGTGAGACATCCACTCTTCTTTTAAATTATTTTTAAGTAAGTGAGGTTTTAAGCACTATTGTAAACTACATGCACATGCTATAATTTAACATGAATGGTGTTTGTGTTGTTTTAACTTTTTAACACTTTTTCTTTTTTTAGTTTTGGAAACTTTTTAACCTTTAAAATCGAGTTACCAAATGAATGATTATATTCATACTGACTATTTACACACACTAGTATGATCCACGTGTACAGAGGTTTAGGCAAAAGAATGAATTTTTTGTTTTTAGTAACTTTTTTAACCTTGAAAATCCAGTTACCAAATGAAATGACTATTTACACACACTAGTGTGATCTTTGTTTATAGTATTTTAGGTTAATTCAGTTAATAACTATTTTTAAGATAGTTTGCAAAATAATGAAGTGTGGTTTGAAAACGTGGTTAAACTTACGTAGTCAAAGTCCTCAGATTTGTCAAAACTAATGCTGTTAGTAGTCAGGGAAAGTTTTCTTCAGTACAGTATGTATGTCTTGAAACACCTGTGAATGAAGTATCAGTGTCTAAGTGAACTGAGAATCAGATTTATAAACAAATCCAATGACTCTAAAGGTGGAGCTCAAATTGGGGTGGTGATTCTAACTGTCTGTCTGTTGAATATTCAGCAGTGCTTTTGTCAAGGTGTTGATAGGTGTTTTAGGAAAGCATGTGGGTGTAGCCTTAGGAGGGGTAATCCCCCACCCTGCACCATCTCTAGTCTTTCTCCCTCATCCAAAATGAGTCATAGTTTTCCCAAGCTAATGTGAAAATACTTCACCCTCTCCTCACATGTGCGTACACACACGCGCACACACACACACTCACACACATGTGCACACACACACACACGCACACAAAAACATATAGGCTACCTTATCCCCACTCACAGTGAAATCCATACCCATTTAGCTTTTACAGTGGGTAAAAGAAGTAACACGTCACCATTTTTGGTTGGGCATAGGTCACAGTCGCATTTTTAAACTTCAGAGTGTTCCAGTGAGCACTGTTGGGGCCATAATCCGGAAGTGGAAAGAACATAATTTCACTATAAACAGACCACGACCAGGTGCTCCTCGCAAGATATCTGGAGAGTTGTCTCTAAAAATTATCAGGAGAGTTGTCCAAGCGACAAGGGCCACTTGTGGAGAGCTTCAGAAAGACCTAGAATTTGCAGGTACAGTTGATTCAAAGAAAACAATAAGCCATGGCCCGTATGCTCGCTCACCACATAAGACTCCATTGTTGAAGAAAAAACTATTTGAAACTTGGTTAAAGTTTGCAGCACAACATTTGGACAAGCCTGTGAAATACTGGGAGAATATAGTTTGGTCAGATGAGAGCAAAATGTAACTCTTTGGATGCCATAATGCACACCATGTTTGGAGGACAAATGGCATTGCACATCATCCCAACAGTGAAGTTTGGAGGTGGGAACATCATGGTGTGGGGCTGCTTTCGATACTGGCAAAACTTCACATAATTGAAGGAAGGATGAATGGAAAAATGTACAGAGAGATTCTTTATAAAAATCTGCTGCCATCTACCAGAGTGATGAAGATGAAACGAAGGTGGACATTTCAGCAACACAATGGACAGCCAAGGAACTCTCATTTGGTTTCAGAGAAAGAAAATAAAGCTGCTAGAATGGCCAAGCCAGTCACCTGACTCGAATCCATTTGAAAATAAATGGAAAGAACTGAAGATCAGAGTTCATGGAAGAGGCCCACGGAACCTTCAAGATTTGAAGACTGTTTGTGTGGAGAAATGGGCCAAAATCACACCTGAGCAATGCATACAACTAGTTTTTCCATACAGGAGGCGTAAAAGTATTGAACACGCTTACTGATATTTATTTAATACTTTGTACAAAAGCCTTTGCTGGTAATGACAGCTTCAAGTCACCTAAGGGGAGGCATCTGCTTCACCAGTAAACTTCACCAGTGTGCATTGTGGGGCTGTTGGCATGAAGGGAGGGTAGGGGAGGGGGCGGCATTATTTTCTGAGCTCTCTCTCCTACTCTGGCAAATAAATCCAACACTGTCAGTTCCTCGTCTTGATTCCCCCTTCTAAACATAACCCCCTTCCTGTTTTGCATATCCTCCTTCATGAGGATCCCTGATGGCGCCAGCAGTTCCTCGTCTTGATTCCCCCTTCTAAACATACCCCCCTTTCCTGTTTTGCATATCCTCCTTCATCAGGATCTCTGATGGCGCCAAGGAGTGGCATTGTGTTTGTTTCTGTGTGCCATCTCTGGCACCGTTCTATCTATCCTTCCCTATCAGGTACATTTTCACCACTTCAGCTCAGGGTGTTTCTATTCATCTCACTCACTTTCGGCCCGTCTGGCTCTATCTACAGTATAATCTGTCCGATCTAAAGTTTGTGCTACCACTGTTCTCTCTCCCTCTGGTGTTGTGAGATCACAGGATGATTATTTAAAAAAGAAATTAACTCTTCCTTAAATTGCCCTACAATTCTCTTATCCTAAAGTAACCTAATGCTCCCTGATGTTTGTAAGTATTTTCTTCCGAAAAATGAATCTTGTTATTTCAGCCAGTCGTTTCTTTCCTGCTCTCTCACTGCTACTGTCAAGCTAAAAAGGCACCGGATGCCAAAAAGACCCCGGGTGACGTAATGTTGACTTTCGAACGCCTCTTGAGTGACAGTTTCTATGCCAACGTTAGCATTACGTAATCCGGTCACCACGTAGGCCGGGCGCTTATTAGCTTTAAGTCTCAGAGTCGTTCGAAAGCCATCAGCTACTTTTTAGTCGCTTAATATTGTGCCTTAACGGACACTACGCACCCGGACACTTTTTAGCTATCAGTCAGAGAGTCTCAAGAGTTGTTCGAAAGCCATCAGGTACTTTTTACACGCTTAATATTGGCTGCCGGTCTTTTGTAAGTAAGCACACATCAACAGGTTTCGCGCGCTAGCATCTATATTGCTAATAGCAATTCCTCCTTTTGTGCGACAATATTAAGCGACTAAAACGTAGCTGATGGCTTTCGAACTACTCTTGAGACTCTCTGACTGATAGCCAAAAAGTGTCGGGGTACATAGTATCCGTTTAGGCACAATATTAAGCGAATAAAAAGTTTTAGCTACACCTGCCTGCTGGTAACCTGTAAGTTAGCAATGTCCGCTAGCATGTCAAAGCTAGCAAGCCCCCGTTGTTCTTTAGTAAAATGTTGTGCAAACAATGCCCTGTTTTGTTCAGATTTAATTGTGGGTGCCGTCAGATATGTCTTAAAATCACAACACATTAAGGACTTTCTTAATTTAAGCACAACAGATGAATAGCTTCAATCTAACAAGATAGCTCGTTACACTAGCACGAGCTAGCTAATGAAATGTGCTTACTTTGATACTATAACCAACTAGCGAATCAACCACTTTCCTACCAAAGTCAAACATCAAGCACATGGTTGTTTTGGTTGGTTTATTGTAGGTCAAATACAAGCAAGCTGGTCTCAGGTAGCAAAGTACAATGCAAGATGCTCTGAGGTAAATCGCGTTAGGGTGACGTATTGGCGTTGGCATAGCAACTGTCACTCAAGAGTCGTTCGAAAGTCAACATTACATCATCCGGGCTCTTTTAGGCATCCGGTGCCTTTTTAGCTTGACACTACCTCTAATGGATTGGGACCTTAATATCACTCATCTGTTTTGACTGTTGGGACAGACTCAACACAACGGTTACGGCCGACTCTGGGGACCGCAACATAAAAGAAGGAACGGACGATGAAGCTTTATTTCTAAAATAATTTAGACGTTTATTGTAGCCACACAAAATATAAAGAAAAGGAAAACTTGTCTAGGTATGTCTGTGAGAGTGACAGTGAGAGTGTGTGAGAGAGAGAGAGAGAGCAAGAAAGAGATCCACAGGTGTTTTTATCTCCCACCCCTCCCCAGGTCAGTCAATCATCCTCCCCACTGCTGCCTGCCATGCCATTTGTAAAATTCTGTCTAACTACTTCAAGTGATTGATCTGGGCCTCGTTTCCCGATAACGACGTATCTTAACGGCCTACGTGGATTTTCGCGACATCGTACACTAAGTAACACTTTGTATTTACGTGCGTTTCCCAACCATCAACTTATAGTCAGGTGCACGAGCGCAACGTGCACGAGTTCTTAAGTAGCTCTTTGGAGCTGTTTACGTCAGGTTAACCTGTTTACGTTAATTGCTGTGAAATTAGCTAGCCTATGCGTGCATCGAACGTGCAATGTGCACTGAATTCGGGGCGGGGATAGTAACGCCATCTCCAGCAGAGTAGCCTATTTAAACTGTGTTCCCATTGTAAGGACATTTATTACGATCTGTCTGAGAGTGGGCTGTCAAAGCTAGCATCATCGAAGTCATACAGTAGCCTACAGTAGGCTACATACATTCAATAAAATTAACCTACATTTGAGTCCAACTGCATGACCATTCTTACCCTACACTTACCCTTACAATAAAGAAGTGATCCTATTTCAACCATAACTTCATTTTAAATAATGTCTTTCTTTATGACATTTAGTTTATAGTTTAGACAGCAACGTTGACATCTACAGTATATTCAACTGCATCCACTACATAATCTCAAACTTTATTTGTTGGTAACTCTCCAAAAAGGCTACCATTAACACATTTCTTAATGAAAAGGAAACATGCATCACAATAATACTTCAGTGTAACCTGTACCTATGTGGAGTGCAAATATGTCTTGCCATTACACTACCCAACAGCTCTACGTCTGCTAACACTACAGAATGCATAATTCCTACGGGCACTGCACTAGTTTTGTAAAGCCTAATCTTTATTTTCAAATACTCAATATTCTTTATTTCTATTTTGATGGGAATAGGCAGGTGAAACAATGACATTCTCATGATGTGCTATACACAGAAACATCGTTTGGATTTCTTCTATAATAGGCCGAACGACGCCCCTGGATAAGGTGTCGAGGGGGTTGAAGCGTACGTCATGCGTGACTGAATGAGCTATGAAACTAGCGATTTAAGAAAAGTTTCAATGAAGAACATGGTTGCAAATATATATGTATACAACTGTGTAAACCATCTAGCTAGAAAGCTACCATATAAGCCAATGGAGTGGTGGCATAAGCGCTAATTGTGCCATAAAACTACTGTTTGAAAGCTTCAGTTAAGACCTCCATACTCTGCATTGGTCGCGTAGCACATTTCAGATCAAACCGAGTCATTATAAACATATAAAAAGTTGCGTAGATAGCTTTAATAATGTAAAATATTCCTCGCTTCAAGTAGCCATGTTTTTTTTTTTTAAATTCCCCTTTCTTCCGAACGACGGTCGAACGACGCCCCTGGTGGATTAAATCGCTAAGTGTGAAGTTACTACTGGTCCTGGCCACACATAGAATTCTTCTCAACGAAAGATACACTTAAGCTAAGTGTGGCGTTGGGAAACCCGTCTGCAACGTAGGATTCCTCTTACGAGCGATTTCAAGTGCTTTTTAGGCTAAGTGCGCGTTCGGGAAACGAGGCCCTGATTAGTTAGAATCAAGAAAATGCTCTGACTAGTCCAGTATGAATAGGCTTGTCCAGCTTGAACTTTTCCGCTTATCATTCTTACCTATGTTTGCCCTCAAGGATAGCCCTAAAAAAGTAAAGCATTAAGACTATCATTAACATAATCAAAATACCTAACATTGCTTCAAAGATTGCCCCCCTCCTCCCGAAACAAGCTTATTAATGCCCTTCGCCCTTGTGGATATTCCAAATCTGAATATAATGAACAGGATGATGCTCAGACACCTCTTATCCCCCTGGTTATGTCTTACTCTAGCAGAGTGTGATGAGGCTTAGGAACATGGTGGCACAGAACCTCCAGCAGGCCTGTCTTTATTGCCCTCAGCTGCAGTCCTTTCACCTCATCACAGCACTGAGGAGAAACTAACACTCAAAGGACATTTTACTACACGCTTCCCTGAAAATGTACACAATGCATCAACCCATAACAGTAGTTTACCTTAGGCATGGGAGTTTTCTTTTAAACAGACACTGTTAAACAGGTAGATGCATTATACCGGGGATAGCCGCCAACACACAGAATGCATTATTTGCCAAAACCGCCACCAGATTTACATGGGAAAACAGAACACACAATAAAAGAGCACCTGCATCACATTAACCTTCCTGTGCCTCTGTATGCTCCCTTTAACAGCCAAAAGATGTAGTGAGTTCTTCTTTGTAGGACTTGAGACAAAGGCTATGTGGAAACAGAGCGGAGAAGATTTGGATTGACACAATCCACACGATGCGGCCTTTAGACCTAACCTGTACCTCTGCCTTTAGAATTCATTCTCTCTGCTTCTATCTTGTGGCAAAAACTATTTACTGCACAAATAAATGTGTGTTTTTTTAGGTTTTGTGTTTGAGTGTTTTGCGTTTTAGTATTTAACTTTTTAGCATTTTACTTGTTAGTACTTTATCATTTAAAGTTTGACTTTGTCCTGTTCCCGTTTGACAGTATGCCTTCAGGACTTACCATACTGTCACACTCCCCTCCACAGCACTTAGGTTCCTTTTCTCCCTTCCACTGACAGACCTCTGCTGGATTCCCGCCTTCTGCAATTTTGCAAAAACTCAAAATATCTCATTCACATTTTTGGCCAAAAACAAAATGCAGTCTGGTGTATCTTCCTTCCTAGATAAGAGTTGGAATTAGTTAAACATTTCTGTTCCTCATCTTCTTTTCACAAATATAATCCTTTTTTTTCCCCTCACCTCTTTTTCTCTTAAAAAAAATCATACCTTAACCAAATCTTTGTTTTATTATGGATTAAAAACTTGAAGATCTCCTTTTCATACGCATATACTGTATACTATTTATTTTCCCCTCACCCTGTCACATCTCAGGGAATAAATTCAAAGTCAAAGTCAAAGTGTTTATTGTCGCATACACCAAATACTTCAGCGCATCCAACATCTACGCAGTAGACAGAATACAGATAGCAAAATAACATAAATCAAAAATCACATATACCAAAAATAACATATAACACTATAACATATACAACATATAACAGGTAACAACAGTTTGAAATACAAGAAGGGCTAGCAGCAGTTTCCAGGGTGGGGAATATTAAATGAAATCAAAGATATGTGCATATATATGTAGCAAGTGTATTCGTATGAGTAGGAGAGCAGACAGTACAAGGTAATGGCGACTGTTCAGTGTTGCTGATTCAGAAGCCTTACGACCTCGGTGTAAAAACTGTTAATCAATAGTTTCACTTCCCTGTATCCCTCCCTTTAGGTAAGGCTTATTGTCACACTCCGGCCTGGTACACGCCCTGCCTAGTCAGTGGGGTTCTGTGTGCTCCGTGCCAGGTTTTCCCTCTGCCCTGTCTTCTGGCTGACTGACAAGCATGGCATCCAATCACTGGTGCCTCCACTCTCCTCGTCAGCCACATCTTATAAACCTAACTAGGACTGAAAGTCATCTCCAGATTATCACAATAGTTTCTGGTTTCTCGCTGTTTAGCTGTTCTGGATTTTTGCCTAGTGTTTAGGGAACCTTTGCTCTGTATTGCCTATCTGTTGCCAACCTTTTTCTGTTCAGTCACGTGAGTCAAGCCACGCCTTTGTACTGCTGCCAGTATTTTCTCTGCATACATGTGTACCGATCTCTCTGGATGGTTTTGGATTGGATTTCTGCCTGAAACATGCCTGTACCTTGCGGTGCCTAACTCTGTCTGCCTTTGTTATGGCCCTTGCCTGACTAGTGACCTTGGATATTTGCCTGAACCTTGCCTGTACCTCTGCTGTGATTTTTGCTATTTGAGTTCCCCTTTTGCTTCCGTTGCCTTCTGGGTGTCTCGCATGACTGTTTTTGTTGTTTGATTCATATTAAAAGAACACCTAAATCATCCATCTCCTCCTGAGTCTGCTTCGGAGTTTGCTACCTTTTTCTGGCCTCACAACCCTGACACTTAAAGTATAAACTTAAAGATCCCCTTAATCTCTCCCCTCTGCTAACCCTAACCAAGTCCCCCCTTTTCATTTGTTTGTTTCCACCTTATTATTCCTCTTTACTTTCCATCTTCTAAGCCTTTCGTATTTAATATTTACTTCATTATCTTTTCCTTTTCTTTCCAATAACATAGTGTAACTAGAATGCGTTTCGTGAACGAACTGCGAGAGTGTGCTTGCTCTGTTTTTCTCTCATGTTTGCTCGTTTATTGTGAAAGGGTCTAGTGTGTTCGTTGGCCTAAAAAGTTAGTCTTCTCTTATAAGCCTAGTTAGTACATCTGATTAGATCTAGCAACCATGAATTGCAGATTAAGGGGTCCCCTATCAGTGTTCATTTTGGCAGCTATTTTAGATTCAGTCTTAAGACAAAAATGCATATTAGTTTTAGTCACATTTAGTCATAGTTATCCTTCTTAGTTTAAGTCTAGTTTTCGAAAACTGAGCACACTACAATAGCTACGCTGTGTCCAGGTATCCTCAAACGTTTTTCAGGTAACCTAATGGTTCAAGGTCTCTCGAATCATTACTCCCAGGACACGGGTTAATGTTAACTCACGCTATCGGTCCTCTCCAACCACATTAGCAACAAAATAAACTGGTGAGCTAACAAGTTAACCATTCTTTCAGTATAAGCTACTTTTGCATATCTACAACGTATAGGTCTAGGTAGCTTACGTTTAGCCCCGTACTCAGATATTACAGCTGCTTAACACAGCTAGGATAGCTAACGTTACCGTAGTAGGAATACAAGCCTTAACCCACTATATCCACACAACTAAATTCATGAATTACTTCAAAGGTTTACTTCACAACTTGAATTAAGGAAAATTATCCCCTGTTACGGCTAGCTGAAACTGCCAGTGGATACTCCCATGGATGGGAGACGTTAGCTGCTACGGCTAACACTATCAGTTTCCATTAAAATTTCAGTCAGTACACTGAAAATGCTGCCATTCAACTCACCTTAACGAAGTGGAAATACGGTAGCTAGGTTAGAAACTGGGTCCGTGTATCTTCTGGCCAACTGATTTTCGTTTTAAAACCAGGAAATGGAAAACGGATAACGAGCCGTCTTCCGTCTCCCGTCTCGGAGTCGGAAAATGGGAAACGAGGAACGAACCTATTTCCCATTTCCGATTTCCGTTTTCAAAACGTTTCGAACGTTTTCTGTGGTTCGTGTGCGTGGTTATGAATGGAAATTCGGGTAAATAAAAACAGGGGCAATTTTCCATCACTGATTTTGCATTAATATGACCCGGGACTGGTTCTGTGACAAGGGCCTAGACGCTCGTAGAGAGTCAGTTGATGGTGCATCTTTGGCGGACACATATTTCTAACATCCCGGTGCCTGTGGAGGTTGAAAACAAGGGCCTGGAAGCTCGTAGAGAGTCCGTGGATGGTGCTCTGTCCTCGGACACATATTTTTGACATCCCGGTGCCTGTGGAGGATGAAAACAAGGGCCTAGAAGCTCGGGGCCAGTCAGCTGATGGTGCACTGTCCTCTGACACATTATCTTCACATCCTGGTGCCTGTGGAGGCAGGGGTCTTGCAGCTCGGGGCCAGTCCGCTGATGGTGTAGCCTACTATTCTCGGACACTTGTTGCTTATAACTTCATCAACGGTAGCCATGATTAACAGACACTGACAAAAGACATCAAGTTCCGGGTCATATAAATGCAAAATCAGTGATGGAAAATTGCCCCTGATTTTATTTACCCGAATTTCCATTCATAACCACGCACACGAACCACAGAAAACGACCCGTTCCCTGTTTGGAAAATAAATGGGAAATGGGAAATAGGTTCGTTCCTCGTTTCCCATTTTCCGACTCCGAGACGGTAGACGGGAGACGGCTCGTTGTCCGTTTTCCATTTCCTGGTTTTAAAACGAAAATCGGTTGGCCAGAAGATACACGGACCAAACTGTAGTTACTCTTATTCTTTCTCAAAGTTGAATTGAGAGGGACAGAGAAATACGGTTCCTCTTATTCTTTTTCAAAGTTGAATTGAGAGGGACAGAGAAAATGCGGTTCCTTGGATTTGGCGGAGGTGTCAGTGAGAAGCACAGGTGCAAGCCAGTTTAATGAGCATATTATGATGTCATAATGCACAGAGTTCTGCCATGCAAGTCTATGGAGAAAAAAGGGGATGAAAAAGAGGAATAAAAAAGGAGTGACAAGGAGTACCGCCACGAAAAGTCATAGCGGCTTGCACCGGATCGAGCCGGACATTTCGGTGTTTGAATGGCATCTCTATCTCAAACGGGCGAGGAGTAGTTAGCTGCAAGAAAAACGGGGAGAATAAATAAATAAAGAAAACTTGACGATAACAATACTGTGCTTCCCTTCGGGCAAGCACACTAATAAATATTGGGGTTTCTCTATTTTGCCTATAAGGGCAATAATACCAGAGCCTGAATGAACACAACCAACGGTAGCAATATATAATCCTTTATTTCAATTCATCAGGGACATATAATATCTGGGTTAAAATGGTGCAGGGGCTCAATCACAGGGATAGAGGGCAGCGAGTAATGTTCACAAGCTTCATTAAAGTGCACCCATTAAAGCCAACTCTTGAAGCACACACACACTAAATTGCACACCGCCACTTGGCGCACACAAGAGCACTGCAACTGTTGGATCAATCCACCCCTGAAGTACACACGGCAACCCACAACCAATAGGCTAAGAGAAGCTTAAGCTTACATACACTACCCCACTATGCCCCGTTCTCTGGCCCCGCAATGTACTATTAAGAGCACGCAAACAAACACACACACACACACACAGACACACACACGCACACAAACACACACACTAAAAGGGATAACTTAACTCGCCGACCGGCGAAAACCCCCCCTGGGGTCTGAGTGCGTGGAGCTGGCGTAGTCCAAAGAATGCCCGAATGTGGAGGGATGTTGTGGCTCACGTCACGGAACACCCGACGGTAATAGCAGCGGCTTCTCACTCCGCTAAAGCCCTGGCCCTGACTGTATAAAGGAGGCAGCTAACCTCCCCTCCTAACGATGGACGCAACTAACCCGCTGGACTACCTGTCTTCGTCGCCGGCAATCCTAATTGACTGCGAACGACACCCTCCCGCACCCAGGAGTGTCAAACCGCACCGCAGATTCTCTCGTCTTGTCTCCCTTCTTCCTCTTTTCACAGTTCCGTCTCAGGTAACCCCAATCAGCCGCACCTGGCTTGGCTGTTTACCAATCAATCAAATCCCACCGTTCACTCACATCACAATAGTATCCACAATAAGAAATATCCTGCTTATTACTTTCCACATTGATATTACAAACACATTTGACTGGTCTGTCTTTTCTTTCTCTAGAACATTTTGCAGATTATAAACATTTACAAAGATAATACTATAAGTAGAGTTGCACCAGGATCGACTACCAGATGGCATCTGCGCCCATGCCTAGGACGTTCCATTAAGGGACCCTATCCTGATATGAGCCGTTTCAACAGATAGTTTGTTAACAATCTGAACATCGGTAGATAGTCTGTAGGGGGGCATCCATGTAAAGTGTGACCAATATTGATAGTTAAATCAGATAAAACAAAATACAGCGTAAAGCACTATCAACAACAACTTCATTTGTTTGAGCAGTCTTTTGAAAATCAAAGAAAACGTCCATGACAGATGTTAACAGCACATAGGAGTAAGCCCCACCCAGTAACACTGTCACCCACCCACACACCATATTTACAATGCAAAGACAACTTCAGTTAATTCCCAGCAACGATATGTGGTTAAATTAGTTTTATAGAAGCACTTCACTCACATGCCTATTTTACTACATTCCTTTTACTCTAATGTTGTTATTGCTGATGTCCTCTATAACATAATCATATAAGCCACTTGTGCATCAATACTTATAGCTAGGGGAAATATACAAAAACATCAAGGCATGTTAGACTTCCTAAAAAAGTCAAACAGGCCTCTGTCCCTGAAGAGTTAAAGGAAATCTAAAAAGAGAAAAAAAGAAACTGTTCAAACCAGTTAGCCTTGATTAACATGAGATGATGTCTTTATTTTAATCCTGCTCTTCCAATCTCATTATACAGCTCATGCAGCCCCTAAGTAGGGTTGGGTTCCAATATGGAACCGGTTCCAATACAACCGGTACCTACCCGGACCAAAATGCCATGCAGATTTCGGGGCTTCCTTTCGGTGCCTGAGCCTATTGACATTAATAGAGTAACAAATCATGCAGCTGAATGAACAAAACTTCTGTAAAATGTTTTTTAAAGAATTTTATTTGCCTTGGCAATTAAAAAGCCTTTCTGTCGTCAATCGTCGTTTTGTGCTGTTTAAAATATATTTATAGTTTAGGCACCTGTATCGTTCTAAAAGTAACGGTTAAGCACCCATCCCTACCCCTAAGAACATTGGGCCTCATTCTCGACCTTTTTCTGTAATTCTTCAGAAATGTTTCTTACACGACTTCGCAAAAACAACGTAAGAGAAACGCTTCCGCTGCATTCCCGCACGCTTGAAAATGTGTTCATAAGCAGCCGAAGTCTTCTCAGCTGGGTTCCTTCCGATTAGCTTCTTAGATTGATGCGCGTTCTCGTGAAAGTGGATTTGCATACATACACGCCCTGCCAGCTCCTTATTAGGAGACGCAATTTTAGAAACGTGTGCTGTCGCAATCTCCCGAATCCACCTCGTAACAGGTGTTCATTAATAAGGTGGAGATATTGTATAACGTTGAACGTCCGAAGTCCGTAAAACACATTTAAGTAGTCACTTTTTTTTTTTTTAATCGAAAAATAGGCACCATAGGTGTGAAGACCGGTCCCAAGTACGAGTGTAAATTGTAGTCCGTCCTGTCGTTCGAAATGGCCACCATAGGGGTGAAGACTGGTCACCAGTAGTAGTATAAATTGCAATAAATTCATGACTTAGTTCTTAAAGATTGAGTTTAGTGTTTATTTATTTATTCACTTACATTTGCAGTGTTCATGTCATTCACAATCAGTCTCTTAGCAGACGCGGCCTTTGTCCAAAGTGACGTACAAGGGAGAGAACAGTCAAGCTACGAGCCATATAGACCTAGTGTAACAATAAACACTACCTCGTATAATTATGACTATAAATGTGAAACGTAATTGTTAATGATACAAATATTCTCGTATTTATTATTATCATAATTATTTTAATCCGAGGATGTCTGTAGAGTTGACGTATACGCAATCACCAACGGGTTCTCACAAATTCGCCCGTTAACCCTTTTACTGTAATAGGCCTACAGAGTTTTTTCAAATGTCATTCCTCAATGCGATTCCTCAAATAACCACAAGATGGCCCGTGGAATCCCATTTGAGAAGATTCCGGTAGAGTTACGACTGCTATTTCGAGTTCTGAAAGTTGTCTGAAGTTCAGAAGAAAGCACAGAAGAAAAAAATAACGAGAATGCAAATGTTTTCATAAATGTTTCCGAACTGGAGTTACTTCTGAAATCCTTCGGAAAGTCTTCCCAACTGCTGTCGAGAATGAGGCCCATTGATGTTTGTTGGAGCAAAAGATACTTCAGCTGCTGCTATATTGCCGGCTGCAAGCAGAAAGATGCCTAGTGTTCTCAATAGCAGCTGCCAGACCAAGATGTGTTACATTATCATGCTAGTTGAGATGGTAATGTTTACATTTGTTTAGATTCTTGAAAAAAACATTGCTCTGAAAAAATCAGCCACCTTGGAGAGAAAACTGGTGTTCTGCATTACAAGAGCATATCTCTTGATATCTGGAAGGTCTTTCTCCATATTCTTTACCAGTTCCAAGAAATCAAACCTTTCCGGGTTTTCTGATGTAATGAGGAAGACGGGAGGGGTTCCCAATGTTCTCAAATTGTCCAGACAGTTGGTACGTATTTTTTGAAGTGTTGCCTCCCCTGTTACCCCCCTTCTCTCTTCTTGTGTTACATCAAGGTCAGTCTTTGTATGAACAAAGTAGAAATTCTTCTTCTTTTTCATGATTTCCTTTGCCAACATGGCGTCATTCTCCTTGAATCTGGATGCACTTACAATGATAAAGAAGTCATAATTTGGGTATTTGACATCTTTCATGTAGGTTTCTGCTTTGAACATTGGGCTCCCTATGCCTGGCAGGTCCCATAAGTTCACATTGGGCATGGTTGGGTGGGGGTACATGGTGGGCTCCATGGTGGTTTCTGTGACTCCAGTGGGTGCAGCTCCTTCATCAGTATCTTGAAGACCTCTGATGGCGTTAATGAAGGATGACTTTCCTACCCCAGTCTCCCCTGTCACAGCAATGTTGAGAGTGACATGATCTAACATATCAACTTCTTCTCTGGCTCTGGCAATGGCCCGCTCACAGGTTGGTTTACCAGAATCATTATGTAAAGCACGGAGATCCTGTTGATCAGCCATCATCTAAAAGGAAAAGGTAAAGTCTTATATTAAATCATATGCAAATAAACTAGCTCATGTAATTACAGTTTTTTTCAACAGTCAAATCTCTGATGTTGACAAAATGTGCATTCAATGGCCTACCAACTTATTTTTCATACCATTGATCAGCCATGATCTACAACCCCAATCAGAAAAAGTTGGGACCGTATGTTCAATTAAAATTATATTGAAAACAGAGAATTGTATATTCTCTTTGACCTTTATTTCATTGACATTAATACAACAGCACATTATTTGATGTTTTACCCTTATGAATTGTATTGTAAGAAAAGCACTTTATTCAGTTTTGAACAGGAGTGGGCTTAGGTTGCTCGGGCAACTGCCCGTCTGCCCTCCTCGACTGAAGTTGCCCTTCTGAAGGAAATATATATATTTGCCATCAGGGGACGGGGGCGTGGCAGCAGAGTTTAAAACGATATTGGCAAAATTTGCGATCAGGGGAAGTGGCAGCGGCGGTTAGAGAGTTTGAAATTATATTGGCAAAATTTGGGATCAGATGACGGGGCATGGCAGCGGCGGTGACAAAAATGAATGTGTTGCCCCTTTTTTCCAGGGCAGAACAACTGCCCTTAAAAATTCCTGTGCACGTCCCTGGTTTTGATCCTTGCAACATATTTCAAAAAATGTTGGCACAGTAAAGCATCACTTTGTAATGTTGCCATTCTTTTTCACAACACTTAAAAGACGTTTAGGGACTCAAGACATCAAGTGAGGCATCATATAGCCAAAAGTAACCGCGCCAACAAACCAATCACCTGCTGTACCAGCCACCCAGACATATCCGAACACAAATTCAAATATTACTTGCATTTAGTACCGCAACATCAAATGTGTTTACTGTTTGCCGAGTGGATGCATGTACGGCCCCGGCAAACAGATCACAACAAAAAACAAATTAAATTACTACTTGTAATTTAGTACCGCAACATCATATGTGTTTCCTGTTTGCCGAGTGGATGCATGTACGGCCCCGGCAAACAGATCACAACAAAAAACAAATTAAATTACTACTTGTAATTTAGTACCGCAACATCAAATGTGTTTCCTGTTTGCCGAGTGGATGCATGTACGGCCCCGGCAAACAGATCACAACAAAAAACAAATTAAATTCCTACTTGTAATTTAGTACCGCAACATCAAATGTGTTTCCTGTTTGCCGAGTGGATGCATGTACGGCCCCGGCAAACAGATCACAACAAAAAACAAAATGTTCAATGCCAGAAAAACTAAACATATCTAAGTATTGCAATATGCAACAGGCAAACCGACACACAGATGACATGTCCCTGGTTGGTGAAATGATTCATCTGTGTGTTTGTTCGTGCTGATTCCCGACTAACAGACCTGCAGACTGATTCGTCATTTCCTGTTTGTTAGATGGATCAGGAGGAGCCTCCTGGGCCTGATTACTCCCCTCCTCAGCCCGCCCCGAAACGCCCCTGCAGACCGGCTCCAGAGCAACACCAGCATCGCCCACGCCGCCCTGCTCCCCATCCTGGGCCCTCAACTCAGTCATCATCCCCTTGACGACTTCTCCCGCTGGATGTGACGACCCCCACCCTGGTCATCGGCAGCTCCATGGTCCGAGATGTCCACACCCCCCCCTTCAACAAGCGGCCCCTGCAAGGTCCACTGCCTCCCCGGAGCCAGGCGTGTTCCAATCACTGATGGATGTGGAACTTTCCCTCCCCACCCCCACCACTCTGCACGTAGTCTCTCTACCTGGTCTACCTAGAGAAACCCTCGGCCAACCGCACCCACTGCCACTGCATTGCCGTACACCTACTCTACCCAATACCCTATGCTAGCATTTATGTACAATATACATTATTGCCTCCACCGAAATGTTTCTCTGTCCCTACATCCCCTACCCCTGTAACAGTAACCCTATTGCCACAGTAATCTGGTCTTGTCTGTATCATGTCCCACCTTCCTGTCTCCACCCGGCCGACCTCAAGCAGATGGGTCCCCCCTTATGTGCCGTGGTTCTGCTCAAGGTTTCTTCCTGCCTAACAGGGAGTTTTTTCTTGCCCCTGTTGCCGTTGTGCATGCACTAAGGGGGTTCAGGCTCTGGGCTCTGTTAAGCGCCGAGAGGCAATTGTATTGTTATGGCGCTATACAAATAAAATTGAATTGAATTGAATTGAATTGAAGTGAGGAAGAGTTTCAGATGTAACCCTGTCCCATTCTTCCTGCAAGCCAGTCTTAAGGTGTGCAACAGTACGTGGTCTTCATTGTCGCATTTTGTGTCCTTCTTTTCAATAACAGTAATTCGCCTTCCATTCATGGAGTCTGTCAGTTTTTTTATCTGTTGACGATCAACATTTTGAGCAGCAGAAACCACAGCCCCCGAGCAGGGGCGATTCTAGGGAGTGTGGGGGCCCTAGGCAGAAATTCTTAGGGGGCCCTACCGACCAGTGTTCATCACCCTTATGTTAGGCAAAACAATCTGACGCCGACGCGAAATGTATGAAATAAAAGCTTTTTTTTATTCAAAATATAAGAACATGAAAAACACTTATTTTTCACTGGAAGTGGATGATGCTAGACCTGATATGCAAAAAAAAACAAAAAAAAACAGGGTATATCTTAAAGAATCTTTTCAGAGCATGTCACATGTTATCAATTGAGGTAAAATATCCAGAGGTGTAAAAAGTACTGAAATGTTGTACTAAAGTAAAAGTACAATTACTTTGATAAAATTGTACTTAAGTTCAAGTAATATTACCCATCTAAAAATCTACTCAAGTAAAAGTAAAAAGTAAACATAGCAATGGTCAATTATCGAAAAATAGTTGACCACATAACGTTGGGAAGCCCCATTCAAATGAATGGAGCATTCTACAGTATTAAGAAGAGCCGTGTATGTTCAATCTTTACAATTAATAAGCAATCAAACAGGTAGCAGCTACAGTTAACAATTCAAGTGGAACACTGGACTTAAGGTTTTCATCATCAGGGTTTGGTAGGGGCACTTTATCTGTCCGTTTCGTCATAAATTTATGTTATGATCCTGAGGAGGGAATAGAGATAGGGAAGAGATGTTTCATTTTTCTCCTTGAGCATGGCTTTCATTGCTATCACAGCATTAACAAGATAAAAGCAACATTATGCAACTATTTTACCCTTCAGAATGGGTTAAGTGTGTTGTTGTGTTGCACTTGCTTAATGTTTGACTGTGTTATGAAAGTTGTTCACTAACTAGTTCGTTAGCATTCCTGGCGATTAGCTATTTTTGCATAGGTTTGCTTTAACGCTAGCTGCTATTCAAGTTATTAGTTGGACAAAGTAGCCTAGCCACATTTTTCGTCTGTTAATGTTATGCTAAGCCTAAATCATCCACTCCACTCCACTCCACTTACCGCGGCCTTTCTTTTTCTTTTCTTCATCTTCTTTTTTCTTCTTCCTCTTCTCACTACCAGATGGGTAGTTGTTCCTCTTCATTTTCCCTCAGGTTCGTTCTGTTCCGAACATCTCACATTCCCTAACGTTGTATCCACCTGTTCTATCCTGGGCTGGATTTTGACTGGGCAAAGCCAATGTCAATCAATCGGAATTTTGATAGGCACTCGTCTTTACCCACACTGCCCTGCGCTTGGCCCTCTACCCATCCGATTAAGAGAATGAATTTGTTCATTGAGAGTAAAATAAGGTGTTATAACAAATACATTATTTTACTATACACATGCATAATATATGCATGTATAATTCATGCTAACCTATATCGTGCGTAATCGATGGCATGGATATTTTCACAGGGATCACAACGGTACACACCGTCACCGTGAGACTTTCTCATTCACTCTTTGTCAGAGAGTCTTCCTCTTCTAAAGCTTATTCTCATCGTTGCATTCATTCTACACCATAGATACAAATTTGGATACATGTAATTCTATGAGTGTGAGGTTCGTGCCGCAACCGACAATGTGAAATTGGCATTGTAGTTTGAATTTTTTTTGATCAGACCCGCTTTTGGGGGGCCCCCTAGTGGCGCGGGGCCCCAGGCAATTGCCTGGTATGCCTAATGGGATGCAGCGCCTCTGCCCCCGAGACACTGTTGAGAGAGGTGTACTGTTTTCCTGCATTGTAAATCTCCTGTTTAAGGAGGCTCCACAAGTTCTCGATAAGGTTTAGGTAAGGTGAGGAAGGCGGCCATGTAATTTTTCTTTCATCTTTAAGGCCTTAACTGGATAGCCATGCAGAGAAGTACTTTGATACATGGGATGGAGCATTGTCCTGCATAAAAATCATGGTCTTCTTGAAAGATTCAGACTTTTTGGTTGAAGAAAGTGTCTTCTAAAAACTTGGTTGGGAGTTGATTTCAAGTCCATGTTCAACCCGAAAAAGGTCCAACTAGCTCATCTTAAATAATACAAGCCCATACCAGAACCCCACCTCGACCTTGCTGGCTTCTGAGTTGAAGTGGAGCTCTGTGCTCATTACTGATCCAGCCACAGGCCCATCCATCTGGTCCGTCAAGAGTCACTTTGGACTTCTTCCAAAATCTTTGGTAGATAATTTGCGTCTTTTTTCTCAACATGTTTCTTGCGACCCTGTTGACTATTTGCAACGAAACATTTGATGGTTCTGTGATCACGCCCCAATATCTTAGCAATTTTGCCTGAGCAAAATAAGCTGTGTTATAATTATGCACACCTTGAAAGAGGTTGTTGATCCCATTAGGCCACACCCTCCCTCATTACACAAATACACATCACCTGATATGCTAAAATTCAATAAGCATTCAAGTTTATACAGCTTGAAGTTGGAAAATGTGCCTAAATTAAAATATGGTCAAAAACTCAATTGCCTGATAATTGTATGCACAATGTATTCTCCTCCAAAATATGTACTATTCGGCATTAATAGTGCCATCACAGAGGTGTAAGTTATCTTTGCCAAGGGCACTGACACAACCCCATACAATGACAGACCCTGGCTTTTTGACTTGTTGCTGGTAACAGTCTGAATAGTCCTTTTCTTCTTTGGTCTGGAGCACAGGTCGTGCATTTCTTCCTAAAAAAGACCTGAAATATTGATTTGTCTGAACACAATACACGTTTTCACTGTGTGATAGTCCATCCCAGGTGCATCCGAGCCCAGAGAAGTGGATGGCCCTTCTGGACGTTGTTAACATAAGGGTTCCTTTTGGCACAGTAAAGTTTTAACAGGCATTTGTGGATAGGTCTGCATATTGTAAAGCAAAAATAAAAGCAATCCTGAGCCCGTGTGGTTATATCGCTTATAGATGAACAACAGTTCTTGATGCAGTGCCATCTGAGGGATCGGAGATCACGGTTATTCAGCTTAGGCGTGCACCCCTGCCCTTTACGCACTGAAATTTCGCCAGATTCCTTGAATCTTGAAATGATCTTATGCACCGCGGAGGATAAATGATTACTTACCATCTTTCTTTGAGAAGCATTTCAATTATTTGCTCACGCACTTGTTGGCAAACTGGCAATTCTCTGCCAATCTTTGCTCCTTTCCTGAATGCTGCTTTTGTACCAAATCATGAGTAAAATTACCTGTTGATATCACTTGTTTCAAATCACATCATTATTTATTATTCTACCTCATTACTACCCCTAAATTGCCCTCGTCCCAACTTTTTTTGGAATGTGTTGCAGGCCTGAACAGCAGGAAGGGATGTATGTAGTGGTCAACTGCTGCTTTGATGCAAGCCGGCGACTGGTCACCCCTGGCTGGGTCACCTGGGTGAGGGTGTCTGATGTTTGAACAGACCCTAAACACCCAATGACCCCAGGATACATCACTGAGGATGCATCCCAGCGCTTCCACAGAGAGTATTCCACTATTCCAGTATTACATATAATCATTAGCAAAGTGTTTTGCAGTGCTTGATCTAAAGCCGGCACTATCTATACTTTATAAACAATTATAAACAGCCTGTTACTCAGGGACATAACATTAGTAGACACTCATGCAGCAAAGTCTCCAAAAATGACCTCAGACTTTAAGATGTTGTCACAGGTGGGGGGGTGCTAGCGCCACCACTTAATCTAAATTACTACTGCTACTGAGGAGCAAACCGTATTCCCCCCAAAGAGATGTCAGGACTCAAGGAATGAGGTTTAAAAAGATACGCTGGTTTATTTAAAATTAAAAAGAAGACTTAAGGGGGATGGTGACAAGAGGGCAGGGGAATGGGCAGTGAGGGCGTAGTCCGTGGCACAGCGGTTGTTCCAAGTGCCTCCTACAAGGGGTCTGAGCCAGCAGTTGCACGTCTCCTCCAGCAGGGGGCTTGGCAGCAGGCAGCTAGGCAGGGGGCGTGGCAGTTACTCATGTCCTCCAAGAGTGAGAGGGGGGAGTCTAAGAGCCTAGGGGAATGGTGACGACGGGGCAGGGGAATGGGGCTGTGAGGGTCTAGTCCGTGGTTACTGTGTACAATATCAAAACATACTATTTTGTACTATGTACAAAATCAAAAATATAATTACAGACAACAACATAAATGCAAGGCCTTGGGCATTAAATAGTTGCCCAGATTGTGCAGAAGTTGATTTAAATGCTCTTGTATGGATCATGGTTAGAACATTACTACAATTTCATCAATACAACACAATAATCAAAAACTCACTACAAAGTAAATTATTCGCCCTTGATTAAGTTACATTTACAATGTGCACATCATTTGCATATGAAACATTTGATTATCCACCCACTTAGCCTGGTACACTTCAATATCTTGTTTAGAAGCATAGGAACATAGAGGAAATCTTAAACATGGTAAGCATTCCACACCATTAAGCCTGGGTCACATGTTTACTTTACTCTAATTTAGTTCTGCCATTTCAAGCACCCTTTTGGCTACACTATACAGTTCCTCCACCTCTTCTAGGAGCACATATTGTGTGGTAGAAAACGATAATACAGCTGCTGCTACACTGCCAACAACAGGCACAAATCTGCACAGTGACTCCACTACACCTGCTACCCCAAGTCTCATTGCAAATTTTGTTGCCAGAGATGATTTGTCAGTAATTGCCATGACAAGTGAGGATTCTCTAACCATTGCCAGTATTGGCTTATTTACTCTCTCTGACAACCTTTCAAGGGTTTTATCATCTAAACCAAATGAATAATAGCATTTGGTTAAGAAAGACACTATCATGGCAACATCACATGCAAGTGAAAGACCTGGTACTGGGGCTGTCGCTATGGCACCTGATGTAATGGCCACAGCCCATACTGCATTCTTGAATGTATTGTATTTCTGCTTAAGACACTCTTTGGAATAAACGGGCAAACTCAAAACTAGAGCATCTCTCTTGTTATCTGGAAGGTCTCTCTCCAGAGTATTCACCAGTTCCTGGAAGTCAAACCTTTCCAGGTTATGGGATGTAATGAGGAAGACAGGAGGGGGTCCCAATGTTCTGAGATTATCCAGACAGTTGTTCCGTATTTTCTGAAGTGTTGCCTCCTCTCTTACTCCCTTTCTCTCTTCTTGTGTTACATCACGGTCAGTCTTTGTGCGAACAAAGTAGAAATCCTTCTTCTTTTTCTTGATTTCATTTGCCAGCATCATGTCAGTGTCCTTGAATCTTAATGCACTAACTATGATAAAGAAGTCATAGTTTTGGTATTTGACATCTTTCATATAGGTTTCTGCTTTAAACATTGAGCTCCCTATGCCTGGCAGGTCCCATAAGTTCACATTTGGCATGGTTGGGTGGGGGTACATGGTGGGCACCATGCTGTTTTCTACCTCCCCAGTGGGTGCAGCTCCTTCATCAGTATCTTTCAGACCTCTGATGGCATTAACGAAGGAGGACTTCCCTACCCCACTCTCCCCTGTCACAGCAATGTTGAGGGTGACGTTATCTAACCTATCAACTTCTTCTCTGGTTTTAGCATTGTCCCTCTCCCAGGTCGGTTCACCAGAATCGATTAGTAAAGCTCGGAGATCATCCTGTTGATCAGCCATCATCTAAAAGGAAAGTGTCTTTTATTATGTCATGTTCTGTTTTTGCAAGGAAGCTATCTGACATAATTCATGTTTTCAACAGTGATATAACTGATGTTGACAAATTCTGAATGTGCCTGCAAAGAATCAACGACAAATGTACAGCTCAAATACTTAACTTGAGTCTCATACCTAATTTAAAAAATTGCTTTGAAATTGTTTTTGGAAGTGAACGTTAAAGCACTATTGTAGCTACATCTAGGCTCTGTAGCTAAACAATATGTATGTATTATAATATAGCATGAACACTGTTTGTGTTGTTTCATCTTTTCAAATAGT
Source organism: Sprattus sprattus (assembly GCF_963457725.1). Classification (NCBI taxonomy): domain Eukaryota; kingdom Metazoa; phylum Chordata; class Actinopteri; order Clupeiformes; family Clupeidae; genus Sprattus; species Sprattus sprattus. The sequence goes on along the minus strand of NC_137922.1, from coordinate 45,911,314 downwards.
TTTTTTTTTTTTTACTTTGAAAACTTTTTTAAGTTTGAAAATCCAGTTACCAAATTAATGATTATAGGGTTAGGGTTAGGGTTAGGGTAGTTTGAAATGGTGTGGTTAAACTTACTTCTTCAGCTTTCGTCGGAACTAATGCTGTTAGTTATCAGAGAAAGTTGTCTTCAGTACAGGAGTTATGTCTGGACACACCTGTGACAGAAGTATCAGTGTCTGAGTGAACTGAGTTTCAAGTTTTTAAATCCAAAGACTCTTAAGTTGGAGCTCAAATCGGGCGGTTGATTCTCAGAAAAGCATGTGGGTGTACCATTAGAAGTTGTGTAATCCCCCACCCTTCACTACTTCCACATTCTTGCCCATACTGCATATTTTCTGCTACATACTGTATATGGGCTGCTAATACATTACAACATTAATGTATCACAAAAACAAGGAAATGGTATGATGTGAAATGAATTGTGTGTACTTTCTAATAGCAATGTTTTTCATGTATTATGTCAAAAGAAAAATGGAAAGGAATTTTGATCTAGATATTAAGACAGCTTAAGGCCTTTGCTTAACAATATGTTCTGCACAGGACAAAAGGTATGACAGACATGCAACTATAAAGGTTTTGTCACTGTGGAGTGGAAGAAAAAATGTCTGATGAAAGCAAAGCAAGGGTGACATTTTTAAAACGGGAGAAGACTAGCCTAACTAAGGGCTCAAATACACATGCGCGTCTTTTTTCAGGCGTAGACACTTCACTAACGCCTTGGCAAAGTGCGGCGGCCAAAACAGAAGCGGTGCGCTTCCCTGCCTTGCGCTGGAAAGTTGAGAATAGTTCAACTTTTAAGCGCACCTAAAAAACGTTTCAAAGACGCAACGCGTGGTGGAGAAGGGGCGCACACTCTAAACGCGCCGTACCATAGGAATCAATGCATTTGCTCGCGTCCCGTTTTTAAAAAACGCGTATGTGTACCGCTCATCAATGTCACACTCGGCCCAGGCAGCCAATCAGATCAAGCAACAGGCGGGCTTAACTACTTTATCACTTATTTCCTGTTTTGATGCTGGAAGATGTGGTATGATTAAGCGATATAGCACGAGTGGGAGTGGGATTATCCCTTACCTACCCCACTCCCACGAGTATTGCTTTTATAAAACAATTCTACAGTCAACACATTAACATTTTAATACGAAAAATAGTTCCATTTTCAACGTCAGAATTTTGAATGAACTGTTTACGCTGCAGACGCTGCAGTAACGCCTTGGCAAAGTGTGGCGGCCAAAACAGAAGCGGTGCGCTTCCCTGCCTTGCGCTGGAAAGTAGCGCACCTAAAAAACGCTTCAAAGACGCAACGCGTGGTGGAGAAGGGGCGCACACGGTAAACGCGCCGTGCCATAGGAATCAATGCATTTGCAATATAGCAATATAGACCTATCAAAGCATTTAAAAACATTAGGCCTGAATCACAGGAACTGACTGCCTTACTCTTAGTAATGCCATTTGCACCAGGCTTTTGGCTACACTCTACAGTTGATCCAACACCTCTAGGGGTGCTAACTACAGGGAGATGAACTACACTGTAGATGGTGCTATAATACCAGCAATGTGCACAAATCCTGTCACAGTCGATTACAATATAAAAACACAGCAATCCAGCAATTTTTCAAATACACTTTTATTCTGTTTTTTTCCCCCCCTGTGGAATTTTACACTGCTGCCCAAAGATTTGCACATAGACAAAGCATCTTGTACATTTCCAGTGTTACCATGTACAATATCAAAAGTTATTTGCTGGAAAAGGCCATTACAGACAACAACACCTACACAGTATACTTCCAATCCAATCCGACACAGACACTACACATATTTACTGATTCTTGCACGCTAATGATTCCAGAGTTGTACTGATGTTTGAAAGTAATCTAAAACATCATCAACATCAAAAGGATATCCAGTGAACACACACAGGTTATTCTTACAAAAAGAAGGAAAGTCTTTTTAAATAGTTGCCCAGATTGTGCAGAGGTTGATCTTTTATGGATCATGGTAAGAACATTACCAGAATTTGATGCAAATAATCACATCTTAAAAGACAACTCAAGACAATGTCAATTACTTAGTCTTTGATTCAGATGAATTTACAAATAATTTGCATATGAGATGCATTTGATTTTACACCCACTTAGCCTGACACACTTCTATTTCTTGCTTACAAAGAAAACTTAAATGAATCCCCAATATTGCTGTAAAACATAGTAACATAGCTAGTCATCCACATATCATGGAATACATCTTAAACATGGTCACCACTTTGCACCATTAAGCCTGGGTCACATGTTTGCTATACTCTACTTTACTTCTGCCATTTCAATCACCCCTTTGGCTACACTATACAGTTCCTTTACCCCTTCAAGGAGCACAGATTGTGTGGTAGCAAACGATATCCCAGCTGCTGCAATGTTTCCAGGACCAGGCACAAGGATGCACAGCGCCTCAACAACACCTGCTGCCCCAAGTCTTGCTGCCGCTTTTGCTGCAAGTGATGATTCTTCAGCAATCGCCATGACAAGTGCTGATTCTCTAGCCTTTGCCAGTATTGGCTTGTTTACTCTCTCTGATAACTTTTGAAGGGTTCCATCATTTAGACCAAATGAATAGTAGCATTTAGTTAAGAAAGACACTACCATGGCAACATCAAATGCTAGTGACAGACCTGGTACTGGGATTACCGTTATGCCAGCTGATGCGGTGGCCAGAACCCATGCTGTTTTCTTGAATCTACTGTATTTCTTGTCAAGAAACTCCTTGGAATGAACAGGCAAACTCATAACCAGAGCATCTCTCTTGTGATATGGAAGGTCTCTCTCCAGAGTATTTACCAGTTCCGGGAAGTCAAACCTTTCCAGTTTATTAGATGTAATTAGGAAGACAGGAGGGGGTCCCAATGTTCTCAAATTTTCCAGACAGTTTTTCCGTATTTTCTGAAGTGTTTGCTCCTCTCCTACTCCCTTTCTCTCTTCTTGTGATACATCAGTATCAGTCTTTGTGCGAACAAAGTAGAAATTCTTCTTCTTTTTCATGATTTCCTTTGCCAATATGGCGTCATTCTCCTTGAATCTGGATGCACTTACAATGATAAAGAAGTCATAATTTGGGTATTTGACATCTTTCATGTAGGTTTCTGCTTTGAACATTGGGCTCCCTATGCCTGGCAGGTCCCAGATCTTCACATTGGGCATGGTTGGGTGGGGGTACATGGTGGGCTCCATGGTGGTTTCTGTGACTCCAGTTTCTGCAGCTCCTTCATCAGTATCTTGAAGACCTCTGAAGGCATTAACGAAGGCTGACTTTCCTGACCCACTCTCCCCTGTCACAGCAATGTTGAGGGTGACATGATCTAACCTATCAACTTCTTCCCTGGCCCATTCCAAGGTCATTTCACCAGAATCATTCTGTTGATATTCCTCTTGATTATCCATGATCTAAAAGGAAAAAGGAAGTTAACGTCTTATATTAGCTCATGTTCTGTTTTTGCAAAGAAACTTTCTTCATAGCATAATAGCATATAGCATATCTCTATAGCATAATTACTCTTTTTTTTAACAGTGAAATCTCTGATGTTGTCGATGACTCAGGTTATCATGATTACAGCTCTGAGTCTGAGTCTCATGCCTAATTAAAGCAGCTTGAAATAAGTTGCAGTTAGTTTGTATTGAAAAAACATCTGGGTGCTGTAGCTGAAATATATGTGTTTACATTGATATTGCATGAACACTGTTTGTGTGGTGTTTATTTTTTTAAATAATTTTGGAAAACTTGAACTTTGGAAATCTTGAAAATCCAGTTACCAAATTAATGATTTTATTCATACTGACTATGTACACACACTAGTTTAATCTGTGTTTACATAAGTTCAGTTTGAAACAATTAAACCTTACATCATTTTAATATGCAAAATAATGAAAGTGTGGTTTGAAAGCAGGGTTAAACTTACGTGGTCAAGACTTCAGCAAATCCTGTTTGTTGTCAGGGAAAGTTGTCTTCAGTACAGAAGTTATGTCTGGACACACCTGTGAGTGAAGTATCAGTGTCTGAGTGAACTGAGTTTCAGGTTATTAAACAAATCCAATAAAGGTGGATTTCAAATTGGGGTGGAATATTCAACAGTGTTTCTGTCAAGGTGTTGATGGGTGTTGAGTGGAAGTAAAAATGTAAATTACACCTTTTGCTAGTATTGTAAATGAATGCCTTCCTTTCAAACTTTTTCTGAAGACATTTTTAAAAACCTCCATGTTCAATGGTGTCAAGTGAATGGGTAACACTTTATAATAACCCTCCGTAATAAACCATTTATGAAGCATTTGTTCATAGTTTGTTTATCATTTACAAATCGTTACCCCAACTTTTACAAACCTTAGTAATGTATTTGTAAATGAGTAGTAATGTATTTATGATCCTGTTTTCTAATGATCTATAAGAGTTTTTTATAAGGACATTAGTTAGCGATTTATAAATGAGTATTAATGTATTTACAAACATTTTTCAAATGATTTTCTAATGATCTATAATATCATATATAAGGACATGAGTAAGCTGTTTTGAAATGAGGACAGATGTATTTATGAACATGTTTCAAATGATTTTCTAACGATCTAAAAGATCATTTATAAGGACATTAGTAAGCTATTTGTAAACAAGTAGTCATGTGTGTATGAACATTTTTCAAACCATTTTCTAATTAGTTATAAGATCATCAATAAGGTATATAATAATGGTCTGCTCACATTTTGTAAATAATTTACAAATGATTAAGCAAGCAAGTTTCAATGAGTTAGTAATGCTTCATAATATCCTTTATAAGGTATGTGCTGATGGTCTGCTCACCATTTATGAGTCATCATGAATAATCTTTGTCATGCATAAGCTATCGTCCAATTCGTACGTGAAATAATATATGTGAGCACATGTAACACCTTAGTTTATGCTTAATATAGGTTTTTAGAAACCATTTACTTACCATTAGTAACGTGTTTTGCATGGGTTGATATGAAGTGGGCACTGTCTATACTTTATAAGCATTTACAAATGGCCAGTAACTGAGGAACATACTATAGAAACCATTGACTTACCATTAGTAAAGTGTTTTGCATGGGTTAATATAAAGTTGGCACTGTCTATACTTTATAAGCATTTACAAATGGCCAGTAACTGAGGAACATACTATAGAAACCATTGACTTACCATTAGTAAAGTGTTTTGCATGGGTTAATATAAAGTTGGCACTGTCTATACTTTATAAGCATTTACAAAAGGCCTGTTACTGAGGAACATACACTATAGAAACCATTTACTTATCATTAGTAAAGTGTTATGCATGGGTTGATATAAAGTTGAGACTCTCTATACTTTATAAGCATTTACAAATGGCCTGTTACTGAGGGACATACCATTAGTCAACACTTCTGCAGCAACAACTCCAAAAATGACCTCAAACATTAGGTTGTTAAACATATCAATGGCAAAAACACACAACACAGCATCGAGGGAATGAAGTGAAATTGGAAAACATTTATTTAAAAAAACTACACTAACAATAAATTCACATTTAAATATGCATTCTAATATGCCAAACACAACAGCAACAATGGAACTTTAAATAAGGGGATCAGCTAGTTTTTTTTTTATTTACTGCCAAAAGTTTGCCAGACTCTTCATATGCTTTTAATTTGGTTACAATGCTTTCGTCCCCCTCTATGGCATCCTTACACCTCTGTGTAAAACTAGAGAGCTCCTCCGTGGAGGAAGAGTCGGAAGAAGAGTCGGATGACGCGTCGGAGGAATCAGGCCCTGACTTGGATGAATCGCTTGAGTCGGTTTTCTGCGACTGACTTTTCTTCGCCTCTGGTGGACTGCCCTTGTCCTTTTTTCTTGCTGCTACAAACAGACAATGACAGAGGATGATTAGTGGAAAATATAGGCATGTGGGTGGCACACTAGTAAGTGTGATGGTCTTTGGAAGATAGTTTTCTGAGTTCAAAATCATCCTGTTACTGTTTTTTGTTTTATTAATAACTGTATTAAAAATATCATAATTACAATGCAGTTACATAAATATACCACAAAATGGCGCTCTAAGACCACAAATGGAAAATACGTGCATTGCCTGGGAGTCTAAACTGTAGCTACCAACACGATCCGAACACGTGGATCTCCGTGGTACAGTGTAGGAGACAGGCTAGAACAGGTCGATGCAAACGTACGTGAGGAAATGACTAGTATGAAACCACTAGTGTCAATCAACAAAAACACGAAGAGAGCATTGCTAGCAGGAAAATAACATTATGCACTTACATCATCAGTAACGCATACGGCAACACAATGTTAACTTTATGTACTTAGCATTAGAGATTATAAGCACGTGGTATTAGACCATGAGGGCACGTATGGGCTGGCACGAAAAGGTTTCAAGTTCCCAAGTGTATTGTCAAATATGGCAAATTGACTTACTCATAGCCAGTTGTTCCCTCAGGAAGTCCCTCTCAAATAGTCATGTCTTTCAGCATCTCCTGCTGCCAGTCCAATTTCTGCCTGGCCATCTCCAGCTCATGGCGCAGTCTAGTTGACGTCAATTGGGCATTAGGAGCGAGTGTGGTCCTAGCTAAACATTTGGGGGAAAGAATACAACTTTTCAATAAAAATGTTCACACCGCTAATTTCCAATAATGAAGGTTAATCATATGCAAATTCAGCGAGAAGGGAAATAGTTTTTTTAGTCTAAGGTTACTAGCTACGTAGTGTAACAGGTGGAACCAACCATAGGAAAAAGTTATATTAAATGAAATGTATTATTTAATTAAAGCTTCAAACAATTATTTCACACTGAAACACTTTCCACCGTGTTCATGACAATATTCTTAACACAGATACCTGTCCTACTCACCGGTGAGTTCTTCTAACTGAAACAAAAGGCACAATAACCAGAACACAAAATATCATTGCCCCGTACCAACATGCACTAAATCCACTGTGTGTTAATAACACTAGCAACATACATTCATAAATGCAATAAACTTATATACATAAATGCAACAAAAGAACGTTTTGTCCATTAAACACATTACACAATCAAAATTCTATGTTTTTCACATTCACTATGCTGTTCGTTGCACTGTTCTGTTCAACGTTTAGTTCAAAATGGTTGAGCCACGGTCATCAAAGTGTATGGAAATGTTCCCAAGATGCATATTACCGTCCCGGACACTTTGCAGCTCAGTGACGATGTGGAGTCACATGTGGGAGGGTATTACTTACCACAACATCAATCAGTAGCGTGGGAGAGGGAGGGAAGGAGAGAGAGAGAGCAAGCGAGCAAGTGTGCTCCACGCACATCAGGCTAATCACACAAGGCTAGCTGTCCTCGTTCGTTGGCGTGGTGTAGTCTCAGATGTTGGCGACGAGCTAGTTTCTAAATATTAATACACTTTGCTAGCTAGCGAGGACATTCCGCCTCACACTACAACGTGCTACACTTCTTAGCAGTAACACCGGGCGATCTTCAGAGCTGGTGATGTAAATTCTTGCTTCCTCCACACGGCCACTCTACCGTAGTTCATCCGTAACATCCGTAACACGGACACTAACAGACCTAACAAACTTCGAGCTAAACTTGCAATTAACTGACTTATCCTACCGTCACTCTTTCTCAATCACATGTGAGCTATCCGGGCGCCGCCATCTTCTCTCTTAACATTCTCCGTTTGCCCCTTGTCCCGCCCTCTCCGCTCTCTCCATTGGCCCCTGCGATAACTTTGGGATATCAATCTCTGTTCCACACCCAATAGCACCACAGAACTTGACCATAGGTCCAGCCAATCAGTGACTGGAAAGTTGGTGCACTGGCCAATGGAGAGAGCGGAGAGGGCGGGACAAGGGGCAGACGGAGAATGTTAAGAGAGAAGATGGCGGCGCCCGGATAGCTCACATGTGATTGAGAAAGAGTGACGGTAGGATAAGTCAGTTAATTGCAAGTTTAACTCCAAGTTTGTTAGGTCTGTTAGTGTCCGTGTTACGGATGAACTACGGTAGAGTGGCCGTGTGGAGGAAGCAAGAATTTGCATCACCAGCTCTGAAGATCGCCCGGTGTTACTGCTAAGAAGTATAGCACGTTGTAGTGTGAGGCGGAATGTCCTCGCTAGCTAGCAAAGTGTATTATTTAATATTTAGAAACTAGCTCGTCGCCAACATCTGAGACTACACCACGCCAACGAACGAGGACAGCTAGCCTTGTGTGATTAGCCTGATGTGCGTGGAGCACACTTGCTCGCTTGCTCTCTCTCTCTCCTTCTCTCCCTCTCCCACGCTACTGATTGATGTTGTGGTAAGTAATACCCTCCCACATGTGACTCCACATCGTCACTGAGCTGCAAAGTGTCCGGGACGGTAATCTGCATCTTGGGAACATTTCCATATACTTTGATGACCGTGGCTCAACCATTTTGAACTAAACGTTGAACAGAACAGTGCAACGAACAGCATAGTGAATGTGAAAAACATAGAATTTTGATTGTGTAATGTGTTTAATGGACAAAACGTTCTTTTGTTGCATTTATGTATATAAGTTTATTGCATTTATGAATGTATGTTGCTAGTGTTATTAACACACAGTGGATTTAGTGCATGTTGGTACGGGGCAATGATATTTTGTGTTCTGGTTATTGTGCCTTTTGTTTCAGTTAGAAGAACTCACCGGTGAGTAGGACAGGTATCTGTGTTAAGAATATTGTCATGAACACGGTGGAAAGTGTTTCAGTGTGAAATAATTGTTTGAAGCTTTAATTAAATAATACATTTCATTTAATATAACTTTTTCCTATGGTTGGTTCCACCTGTTACACTACGTAGCTAGTAACCTTAGACTAACAAAACTATTTCCCTTCTCGCTGAATTTGCATATGATTAACCTTCATTATTGGAAATTAGCGGTGTGAACATTTTTATTGAAAAGTTGTATTCTTTCCCCCAAATGTTTAGCTAGGACCACACTCGCTCCTAATGCCCAATTGACGTCAACTAGACTGCGCCATGAGCTGGAGATGGCCAGGCAGAAATTGGACTGGCAGCAGGAGATGCTGAAAGACATGACTATTTGAGAGGGACTTCCTGAGGGAACAACTGGCTATGAGTAAGTCAATTTGCCATATTTGACAATACACTTGGGCAGGCCCGGTTCTGAAGGGGTAGCAACGGGAGCAATTGCACCCGGGCCCGTGTAGAGGGGGGCCCGTTCTCTTTGATCCTTTCTGATATACCGAGTGTGTCTCTAACAGCACAAGTTGACCCAAGTCAACGCAATCTCCCTATTGGCTGTTAGCGATTTATTTTTTTTAAAATGTATCAAAACACATGTATCACACCCCCCTCCCCCCGTGGGAAAATCGCGACGCAGGCTGGTTAGTTAGACGCGAGCCTCGCAGCCTGCATTCTATCAACGAATGTTACGAGATGAGGTTACTAAAATATTCTGCATGTCTACTCAGTTTAAGAAGTGCTTCCCAAGTAAAGGTTTGAAAAGAACTTCAAGCTTCAGACTTTCTGTTAGGGAAGCTGTTATCTATCTGCAGAGCAAATGTCAGGCTCATACAAAAACATTAACGTGAATTAATTGATGCTTATACCTAGCACGGTGTCTATAGGATTTCCCATATACGTTTGCATTAAGCTAACGTATTTTCTACCACAGTAAAACATGCAATACTATGTGATTGTTTTTAGAAAACGAATGTTACGTGATGAGACTACTAAAATGTAGTCTGCATGTCTGCTCAGTTTAACAGTGCTACCCAAGCAAAGGTTTGAAAAGAACTTCAAGCTTCAGACTTTCTGTTAGGGAAACAGCTTTCTATCTGCCAAGCAAATGACAACACGCGCAACCTTTGGGAGCATGAACTGCACTGAGTTTTTGCGCAACAATTAACCCCAACCTGAAGCAAGCAGCCGCCTTTAGTAGGCTAAAATGTCGGGACACAAATCCGGTTCGCTAAAGAGAAAGGAAAGTAAACGGAGGAGCGAAGGTACAAAAAAGGAGGCAGAAAATGCGAATTTATACATCTTGGCTGAGTAGGCCTAGTAGACAAACGGCAGAGGATACGGGCCCTGAGACAGATGTTGGCGCATCCACTACTAGACTGTCTGGGTTGGCTGTGTTGTCCATCGAAAACCGCACGGCAAGACAAGTGGATTACAGTGACATAATCGCAAGATTTGCTGCGGCCAAGACACGACGCATACAGTTTTAAGGTAGGGCAATGGGGAATCAAGACAGTCCGCTGCGGCTGCATGCTTTCAGTTCAGTTGTGTTGATGTTGTTTAATTGATCGGATTTAGACTAGGTTTTTTTTTTTGCGGGGGGGGGGGGTCTGGCTGTGCGATGTTGCACCCGGGCCCAGAATAGCGCCGGACCGGGCCTGCACTTGGGAACTTGAAACCTTTTCGTGCCAGCCCATACGTGCCCTCATGGTCTAATACCACGTGCTTATAATCTCTAATGCTAAGTACATAAAGTTAACATTGTGTTGCCGTATGCGTTACTGATGATGTAAGTGCATAATGTTATTTTCCTGCTAGCAATGCTCTCTTCGTGTTTTTGTTGATTGACACTAGTGGTTTCATACTAGTCATTTCCTCACGTACGTTTGCATCGACCTGTTCTAGCCTGTCTCCTACACTGTACCACGGAGATCCACGTGTTCGGATCGTGTTGGTAGCTACAGTTTAGACTCCCAGGCAATGCACGTATTTTCCATTTGTGGTCTTAGAGCGCCATTTTGTGGTATATTTATGTAATTGCATTGTAATTATGATATTTTTAATACAGTAAGTAATAAAACAAAAAACAGTAACAGGATGATTTTGAACTCAGAAAACTATCTTCCAAAGACCATCACACTTACTAGTGTGCCACCCACATGCCTATATTTTCCACTAATCATCCTCTGTCATTGTCTGTTTGTAGCAGCAAGAAAAAAGGACAAGGGCAGTCCACCAGAGGCGAAGAAAAGTCAGTCGCAGAAAACCGACTCAAGCGATTCATCCAAGTCAGGGCCTGATTCCTCCGACGCGTCATCCGACTCTTCTTCCGACTCTTCCTCCACGGAGGAGCTCTCTAGTTTTACACAGAGGTGTAAGGATGCCATAGAGGGGGACGAAAGCATTGTAACCAAATTAAAAGCATATGAAGAGTCTGGCAAACTTTTGGCAGTAAATAAAAAAAAAACTAGCTGATCCCCTTACTTAAAGTTCCATTGTTGCTGTTGTGTTTAGCATATTAGAATGCATGTTTAAATGTGAATTTATTGTTAGTGTAGTTTTTTTAAATAAATGTTTTCCAATTTCACTTCATTCCCTCGATGCTGTGTTGTGTGTTTTTGCCATTGATATGTTTAACAACCTAACGTTTGAGGTCATTTTTGGAGTTGTTGCTGCAGAAGTGTTGACCAATGGTATGTCCCTCAGTAACAGGCCATTTGTAAATGCTTATAAAGTATAGAGAGTCTCAACTTTATATCAACCCATGCATAACACTTTACTAATGATAAGTAAATGGTTTCTATAGTGTATGTTTCTCAGTAACGGGCCTTTTGTAAATGCTTATAAAGTATAGACAGTGCCAACTTTATATTAACCCATGCAGAACACTTTACTAATGGTAAGTCAATGGTTTCTATAGTATGTTCCTCAGTTACTGGCCATTTGTAAATGCTTATAAAGTATAGACAGTGCCCACTTCATATCAACCCATGCAAAACACGTTACTAATGGTAAGTAAATGGTTTCTAAAAACCTATATTAAGCATAAACTAAGGTGTTACATGTGCTCACATATATCTCTTTGGTGACGGTCCATTCAAATTTCGGTCACTCATGACTGGTCACGTATCTGGTTACATTCTTGTTCTAGTTCACTCAATCTTCGTTCCCATGGTACTGAAAATGTTGTTTACAGTTGTCCAATCACAAGGATGTATTTTATTTGAGTACCCAATCTCAAATACCATTGGTTTAGAGACGTTTTACCGGAAAAAATTATTGACGGCGCTTCATTTCAAATATGGCATTTTCAAGCAAAGTGTATACGCTCGATCAAGCGGTTCAGCTTTGTTTACAAACGGACAATGAAGAGGATAACGATGCAGATAGTGCAACTGGTAGGATGAACAGTGGAGAAGAGTAAGAACTTGACAATCTGTAAATGAATGATTGTGATCTGATCAAGAATTGAGGTGAGATGCGTCTATGTTGACTCCTGAATGACACGCTGTTTATCCTTACATTACAATTTCCGCTTTTTTGCGGCATCAATATATACATCATTTTTAGTAACACTAAACGTTTGAACATTATATTATTATTTGGAAGGGGTTATTGGAAGTTATTAGACGTTTTCTTGAAAATAACCGATGTGTTTCCAGTGTTTTGTCCACGTGGAATGACGTGTCATTCATGCATTCGTTCGTGCCATATGTCCCGCATTTAGATCGCGATACAAATTATTTTATACAATGCTATCACTTCTGTCTCATAGTTCTTTTGTTTTGTATCTTGATCAACCAAAATAAATGATTATATATTTCTATACTTGCATTTGTGTTGTTATTTCTCGTAATAGCTTTGTAGTTTTCAAGTTTGGCACAGTATGGGCTACCACAAATAGGTCACTCTTGACCTTCCATGCCATGTTTGTTTATTGAAGTAACCTGATCAAATAACTGTTGTTCATGTTGTTCAAATGTTCTATAGTGACATGTTTTATATCTATTTAGGCAAATACATTGGTGTTTCAACAAGATACAGAAAATATATTTTTGGGGGGGAAAAAATGTGTTTTTTTCCAAATAATTATGTTTTTCCGGTTTTTTCAGCGACCTATAGATGCATGAAAGGAGATGAAGATTTTGTCAAATTGACTCCAAACTTGGCAGGAAGATTCCTTACAATATATACTAAAACTTAGCGTTTGCACAATTGCAGTAATTTTAACATGATGGCAACCACAGCAGATTACACCTACATTTTGTGTTTTATTTCAGAAATATCGCCGCATAAATTAGCATAAATTATGGTTTAATAATTTAAATTGAGAGAATTTTTTTTTTAAATCTATTCTACATTGATTCTACATCCATCACCCTTTAAAATGAATCATAATATATGGTGTTATGTGCAATATTTGCAGAGATATCCAAGATTTACAAAAAGTCACTAAAAATTGTCAATTTTGGGGCAGTCACCAAAGAGATATTATTTCACGTACGAATTGGACGATAGCTTATGCATGACAAAGATTATTCATGATGACTCATAAATGGTGAGCAGACCATCAGCACATACCTTATAAAGGATATTATGAAGCATTACTAACTCATTGAAACTTGCTTGCTTAATCATTTGTAAATTATTTACAAAATGTGAGCAGACCATTATTATATACCTTATTGATGATCTTATAAATAATTAGAAAATGGTTTGAAAAATGTTCATACACACATGACTACTCGTTTACAAATAGCTTACTAATGTCCTTATAAATGATCTTTTAGATCGTTAGAAAATCATTTGAAACATGTTCATAAATACATCTGTACTCATTTCAAAACAGCTTACTCATGTCCTTATATATGATATTATAGATCATTAGAAAATCATTTGAAAAATGTTTGTAAATACATTAATACTCATTTATAAATCGCTAACTAATGTCCTTATAAAAAACTCTTATAGATCATTAGAAAACAGGTTCATAAATACATTACTACTCATTTACAAATACATTACTAAGGTTTGTAAATGTTGGGGTAACGATTTGTAAATGATAAACAAACTATGAACAAATGCTTCATAAATGGTTTATTACGGAGGGTTATTATAAAGTGTTACCAGTGAATGAGAAGTTGCTCTGGGATAACCTGTGAGAAAACCAGATAAATGAAAAGCTCTTCCCATCTCATCATGGAGGGTAGGACCAGTGTTGGGAAGGATACTTTTTCAAAACGTATTCCGTTACAGAATACAGAATACATGGCCAAAAATGTCATCTGTAACGTATTCCGTTACATTAACTAATGTTAGTAACGTATTCTGAATTATTGGATTACTTCCACATTGAATTGCATTTTATAAGTGGAGCGTGCATACATGCAACTAAAACCATGTGGAAGTATTTAAACATATAAAAGTTCCTCAGTAGTGTTACTAACAAGTACAGATACATTTTTGTGTTTGTAGTCCCGAACTGCATACTACAAAAAATATAACCGCAGTTTAAGCAAACACAAGCTCATTTTAGCTGACGTTAACTAGCATGTCAAACAGGGCTAATCAGTGTTTCAACCGTAGACAAGTACATATATGTCTGCTTTCAATGGCTCCAGGGCTAGTAAATCAGCACATAGGAGAATGTAAAGTCGCACATCTGGCTGATTCAACTTTAAAATAGCAAGGTGACCAGTAAAACTACAGCTGATGACTTTCCTTGGCTAATTAAAAAATTAAACCGACTTTAAGACGCTTCTTCAGGTTGGAGGTGGAGTCTTTGGACGCTGAAGGGAGGTTGGTTGCTGGCAAATAGAGGTTGCACTGCACAGTTATATTACATTATCCCTTCTATTCCTTTAACGTGAAATGCTGTTTGAATTTTTAGGTTAGGAAAGAATTCCTGCCCTGGCTCTGTTGTGCCGGCTTTGGCACCTGTTCCTCTTCCGACTATATTAGCAGCTTTTGATCACGCAAATAACTAATTTTCATTCATTTTCATGTTGGGGCTTCTGGGAAATGCATCAAGTTGCCTTCATATATTAAGAGGATGAATAAACTTGTGAAACAGAGAAGTACCATCATGTAATCCATTGATTTCAACAATGTAACTGTATTCTGAATACCATCTATTAAAATTGTAACTGTAACGGAATACAGTTACTCATAATTTGAATTCTAAATACGTAACGGCGGTACATGTATTCTGTTACTCCCCAACACTGGGTAGGACCTCTAGTTAGTGGTTGAAAACACAGGTTGGACCTAGAGACTACAGGGTAGCCTCACACATGCATTTCTCAAGTACAGCTGGACCAAACCAGTACAGTTATGTTAAAGCAAAGGTAGAAATTAAGCATGGAGAGCAATGTTTTTCATGGTACCAGAGACTTTTGGACAAGCTGGAGGGTTCCGCCACAGCATAAAACTTAGATTAGTAAACATATTTCATAAAATATTACATGTTGAGTAATATATTATACAGTATAATAAATAATATATTGAGTTATGTTAAGCTGAATACATGCTTCAACGTGATTACTAGAAAAGGAATAAAGTAGGGGTGTAAATCTCTCATGACAAACATGATCCGATTCGTATCTCGATACATAAGTATGAAAAGTTTCACTCTAAAGGCAGACTAATTAGAGCGAAATAGCTTGGGTGGAGACAAGATTAATCTACTTTGCTACAAGGATTCCAGGAAATTGAAGTGGTGCCAAACACACAGGCACGCACATGCACAGAGAGAGAGAGAGAGAGAGACTGAGGAAAAAGTTAGAGAATGGGGTTAGTTCTGACTGGCCTTGGAGAACAGGTAAACATAAGAGCGTGGGAGGAACTACTTTCCAGACATTCATACAGTGAGATCAAGCTAATTCAGGGACTCTCCTTATTCTAAAAAATCTCCTAATTAATCTCCTTATTCTGACTTAATGACTACAATAAACTTCAGATCAACACATGTGGCCTTTTGACTATTGATTGTGGAATTGAGAGAGAGTGGCTGGTTTTCGCTGCGACAATATATTTAGGTTTTTATAAATTATGAAGCATTGACTTTGTGTTATGGTGTTGTGTGGGAATGGACACAAATGTTTAATTGAACTTGAATAGATCCCCTGACAACCACTGAATTAAGGTGTTGGAGAAGGGCACCCCCTTTGTTCACCACATTTTGTGTTCACCTTCTGCTAGATCCCCCACCTTTCTCTCCAGCGCTCCGGCACTCCAAGGGAGGTATCTGCTTCACAAATGAACTTCTCTAGTGAACTTCACCCGTGTGCTTTGTGGGGCTGTTGGCATGACGGGAGGGGAGGGGGTGGCATAATTTACTGAGCTCTCTCTCCTACTCTGGCAAATAGATCCAACACTGTCAGTTCCTCGTCTTGATTTCCCTTTCTAAAAATACCTGCCATCCTGTTTTGCATATCCTCCTTCATCACGGTCCCTGATGGCGCCAGGGAGTGGCATTTTAATTGTTTCTGTGTGCCATCTGTAGTTTTCCTATCTCTTCCTTCCCTATCAGGTACATTTTCACCCCTTCACTTTGGGGTGCTTCTTTTTGCACTAACTCATTCACCTTCTGTCCGTCTGGCTCTATCCATAATCTTCCCCAATCTATAGGTTGTGATACCACGCTTCTCTCTTCCTCTGGTGTTGAGAGATTGCAGTATGATTATTGAAAAAAATAATAATAATGAAAAAAATATCCCTCTGTCTACACACTGTCCATGTGGCCCTGTTAGTTTTCCAAAGATCTCACCCTATAATGTGTAATAAACGTTTTCTCCTCAGACTGCTTTTCTCCCCACTTTTTTTCTTTAGTGTTAGACAAAATGTTCTTTTTAGACATTTAACAGTTCCTCCTTCAGGATAATTTTGCAGGATTGGGTTTGTTGGAACTAAGCTCTTATTTCCGGCTAATGGTCTGCCGATTCTCGGTCCCCCAACCCCGTATGTCTTTGGAATTTTCGTCCTTTTTCCTATCCTGTGGATAATTTATTCAACTAGTTATAAAATAAAATCTCTTTAAGAAGATTCTGAGTTTGGAGATTCGTTGAGTTATAATTCCTTTATTAGATCAACAAAGGGATGCTGTCCATGGAGAGTCTGATGTTACAAGGAAGTGTCAGAGTTATTATAATCTTAACTCCCCCAATAGTTTACCTCCCAATTTCTGATGTCACATTAAGCATGGCCTATCATTAAAGCAAAGCGTCCCCTTGGCAACTTGCCACTATTATGTTAACTTATTTTGTACTTCAGCAAAGTATGACATGTGATGTAAGCTCCGCAATGGTAAACTCCTCTAGTTATTTCACTTGACAAACTAGAGAGTCAAAAACTTTTCTAACAGAGTCAAACATCAAACAAGTGCAACACAAGACAAAGCAAGACGGTTAATAAGTTACTTACTAGTCCGGCAGAGAGTAGTACTCGGGCCGCTTACAGAAACGTATATAGCGCAGTAATATGCCTACTGACCCTGGTATGTCAATGACACAGCAGCCATTCTCCATGTTAAACGTCATTGTAGCCCCCAATTTATTAAAGCTGTTACTTTGAGTAAAGTTGCTAATCATAACCCTAACCCTGTAGTACAATTGCTACATACTGTTACTTTAAACATCCAGTTACCAAATTAATAATTATATTCATACTGACTATTTACACATACTACTGTGATCCATGTGTACATAAGTTCGGGTTAATTAAGTAAATGACAATATATAATTTGAATTCGACTTGCAAAAGAATTAAAGCGTGGTTTGAAAGTGTGGTTAAACTTACGCAGTCGAGGTCTTCAGCTTTTGGTCGAACTAATGCTGATAGTAGTCAGGGAAAGTTGTCTTCAATGCAGAAGTTATGTCTGGACACACCTGTGAGTGAAGTATCAGTGTCTGAGTGAACTGAGTTTCAGATTTATAAACAAATCTAATGACTGAAGGTGGAGCTCAAATTGGGGTGGAGATTCTAACCCCTGTTTGTTGAATATTCAGCAGTGCTTTTGTCAATGTGTTGATGGGTGTTTTAGAAAAGCATGTGGGTGTAGCCTTAGGAGTGGTGTAATCCCCCACCCTTCACCATTTCCAGTCTTTCTCCCTCATTAAAAATGTGATAGTCATAGTTTCTAGTTTAGAGAGCCTCTGTATTGAGACAAATATGAAATTATTATTGGTGGTAAGCTTTCCATTGTCCCAGAAGCTGCACAGCTAAAAGTAGACAGTTACTGTGGTGACTATGTCATACAGAAGCATTGCATGTGTTCACTTTAAGATTGCTAAGATAAAAAGTTCATCCTATCTCATAGACAATATGAGGATCAGTTTGGAAGGGCGGTCATCATTCTAGCGAATGCAGATCACTAAGAGTTAACGTAAGAAAAGAGAGGCTTGTGAATTTAATTGTGGATACTGCACATTTCCTGCTAAATGTATGGTCTGCTAATACATTAGAAAATGAACGCATTGAAAAACAAAAAAATGGTAGGAAGTGAAATGATTTTGGTGTACTTACCACACGCAATGTTTTTCAGCTATTATGTGAAACAAATGGAAAGGAATTTTGATCTAGATATTAAGACCGGTTAAGGCCTTTGCGTGACAATGTGTTCTGCACAGGACAAAAGGTTTGACAGACATGCAACTATAAAGGGAGTGTCACTGAGGTGTGGACTTTAAGGGAAAATATGTCACAAAACAATGGTGACTATTTTAAAAAGGGAGAAGAATGAAAACAAACCATGACAGCGCAAACAAGATAAATAATTCCTGTGAGGGAAATTCTTATGTAGTCACAAACAGGCAAACAGTGCATTAAGGATGCATGACTGATAAGAAGTGGTTGGGGCGACACTGAGAAAAATACACACACATTTTCTTTTCTTGTTTTCTGGTTTCACGTTACATTAAATATACTCCACATTAACTACCAACTGAGATAGTTCTCATAAAGTCTTATTCATTTTAACTAATGACGAAATCCTGAATGAATAATAAGAAGCAATAGACTTATCCATAGAAAAGCCTGAGAACTTCTCATAGAAATTGCAATACTGCATCATGATTTCATGTGATTAACATAGGACGTATTATTCCAAAGGATTGAATGCAATGCTGTATGAGAACGGCAGAGTAAAGATGTAAAAGTGATCTTGCACAAAGAAAAATATATTTAGGAGCTTTTTGATCTGATTCACTACTCTGTTACCTCCTACTGGACAATCTGGTGTAATCTGGACAACAATCTCCAGTACAAAAATATACATTTCTACATTAAAGATATCAAATTCCTTATAATATCCATCTTATTTTTAAATATTGATAAATACAATACTGGGCATTTTAAACCTAAGTATAGTGGAAATGTTTTTAAAAGATTCCTGATCTTATGTCCATGTTTGGTTTCAGAAGATAGAATGCCCCTTAGACATAAAAGGAGGTGGTATGTAGAATAACAGTATAGCACATAGCACATAGTTTAAACTTATAGGAGGCTATTGAAGAAATATGTTTTCTCGACAGTCTTACTGATCTTATTAATATGTAAAGCTATGGGAAGTTCAGATATGTTGTGGATAATTTATTCAAGTAATTATAAAATAAAGTCTGTTTAACAATATTCTGAGTTCGGAGATTCATTGAGTAGTAATGCCTTTATTGGAGACAGTGGCGGTTCTAGACCATTTCTACTAGGGGGGCCAAGGAGGGGCCAGGGTTTAACCAGGGGGGCACATAAAAAACCGCAACAAATGATATTTAAAGATTATAAACTTGAATCACTTTAAAAACATATTCACATTTATTACTTAACTTAACATTATAACAATTAGTTCAGGTGCAAGAGAGGTAGGGCCATAAAAAATGAAAATGAAAAATACAGTACAGGGTGCAAATACAGAGCATCAATTCAACTTTTGACACTGTGTGGGCGGGAACCAAAGCAGGATGGGCTCTTCTCTGATTGGTCCTGATTTGACAGCAGGAATCTCATATTCACGACAACAGTTTACCAAAACTTCGTTATGAAGCTATGTCGTATGGTGAAGACTGCCATTTAATGACGAACCGAAGTAACGGTACCCATTAAACCTGTTTTGATTAAATACTAGTGGTGATTGAGGCATTTGACCCAGGATCACTTAATTTATTCCAGGAAAAAGAGTCAGTTCTCATGACAGGCGATGTTATCTGCCCCTCATATCATTAAATGTTATTGTGTAGCTGCTAGCTAGCCTCCTGCTGATCTAAGATTCCTGCGCTAGCAAGAAGCCTTTGCTTGTATTGCTAACTGTTGTAGGTTGCAGTGTTGAAAGCAGTGAAAACAACCTGATCATGGGATACATTCAATTACAAAATTGAAGTCAACTTTGAAAACTCAGCAGCGAGAGCTAGCTACACCAGTAAGCAATCAAAGGCTTCTTGCTAGCGCAGGAATCTAAAGCAGATAACAGCGACTATGTCACAAAAACTGACTATTTTTTATCCTGGAATTAATAAAGGGATCGTGAAAGACTGTATGACCCACACGAATTCTTGTCGTCATGAAATCAAATTTGTTCAGTTCGTCTATGACAGTTTGAATACACATAAGATCTGGGAAAGTCAACAGGCATAGGATATTTCCATCTTTTGGTTCTTGAAAATAGCGCTGTGGTTATTTGTCCTTCTTCCCTGCCTTCATGTGGCAGAAAATCAACAGCTCAGCCGGTAGACTTTGTATATGATCACTATGGCACAGGCAGACTACCAGCTCCTCTAAAGAACCAGCGATCCATTAATGAAAGAGAGCGAGCTAAACATTTCAATCGTAGCTCCTCTCTCCAACAAGCACCACACATGGCAAACAAACTACAGTGATTTGGTGCGCCGCTTTAATTTACCCATGTAGAACGTTGCGTCGCATTAGTACCGCTTTTGGCGCTCGGGTGTAATCATAGTAAATTCATATTTTGTTTTATTTGGTCAGCCAGGGGTGGCCGCAGGGGTGGCCAGGGACATGTCTACGGGGGCACGGGCCACCCCAGGCCTCCGTGTAGAACCGCCACTGATTGGAGATCAACAAAGGGAGGCTATCAATGGAAAGTCTGATGTTACAAGGAAGAATCAAGAGTTATTATAGTCTTATCTGCCCAATAGTTTACCTCCCATTTTCTGATGTCAAATTCAGAATGGTGTATCATTACAGGACAGCGTACCCTTGGCAACTTGCCGCTATTATTAGTGTGCTTGCCCGAAGGGAAGCACAGTATTGTTATCGTCAAGTTTTCTTTATTAGTGTGCTTGCCCGAAGGGAAGCACACTATTGTTCTTCGTTTTTTACTATTTTTTTTATTCTAGTAGTTTTTCTTGCAGCTAACTACTCCTCGCCCGATTGAGATAGAGACGCCGTTCAAACACCAAAACGTCCGGCCCGATCCGGTGCAAGCTGCTATGACTTTTCGTGGCGGTACTCCTTGCCACTCCTTTTTTATTCCTCTTTTTCCATCACCTTTATTCTCCATAGACTTGCATGGCAGAACTTTGAGGCATTATGACATCATAATAGGCTCATTAAACTGGCTTGCACCTGTGATTCACTGACAACTCTCACTGACACCTGCGCACGGTTCCTCTTCTCTCTCTGTCCCTCTCCATTCAACTGTATAACTAGGAATAGTAAGAGACACCTTCCATACCAGGGCTCTACTCACTCATGCATACTCACTCATGTTTACTCACTCGTGCATACTCACTCATGCATACTCACTCGTGCATACTCACTCATGCATACTTACTCATGCATACTCACTCATGTTTACTCACTCATGCGTACTCACTCATGCGTACTCACTCATGTTTACTCACTCATGCATACTCACTCATGCTTACTCACTCATGTTTACTCACTCGTGCATACTCACTCATGTTTACTCACTCATGCATACTCACTCATGCATACTCACTCATGCATACTCACTCGTGCATACTCACTCATGTTTACTCACTCATGCATACTCACTCATGCTTACTCATTTGTGCATACTCATTTGTGACACCTGCCCCAATTCCATGGCACTTGTTCTCTCGGTCATGGCCGCAACAGAGCAAGCACACTCTCGCAGTTCGTTCACGAAACGCATTCTAGTTTATAAGTGTGCTTGCCCGAAGGGAAGCACAGTATTGTTATCGTCAAGTTTTCTTTATTAGTGTGCTTGCCCGAAGGGAAGCACAGTATTGTTATCGTCAAGTTTTCTTTATTTATTTATTTATTCCGTACGTTTTTCTTGCAGCTAACTACTCCTCGCCCGATTGAGCTAGAGACGCCATTCAAACACCAAAACGTCCGGCCCGATCCGGTGCAAGCTGCTATGACTTTTCGTGGCGGTACAACTTGCCATCCCTTTTTTATTCCTCTTTTTCATCCCCTTTTCCTCTCATTGACTAACATGGTGGAAGGTTGAGCCATTGTGACGTCACACACTCTGAGCTAGGAGAAGCTCTCTTAAATGCCATAACAATCATGCTAATCGAAAACCACCATCAAGGTTTATACCTCTTAAATGCCATAAAAATCATGTAAATCTAAAACCACCATTAAGCTTTATATCATGATACAGTAGTAGGTATAGCTAGCGAGTTGTTTACGTTCACAACCCTCAGACAGTTAAAAAGGCCCGACAACAGTCACCAAAGAAAACCTAGATATACTATTGATACTATCGTGAATAGAGTGATGATAGCTAGCGAGCTATTTAGCCTTCACCCAGGCTCAGGTTTATTTTGCTAGGTATCTCCGATATTGACGCAGAGACACAGTGTGAAAAAGGATGAAAAACTTAACGAGGAAAAGTGGTTCGGGAACTACGTATGCAGTAGTTGGCTGTACCAACTCAAGAAAACACCTGAACGAGTGGTTAGATAGAGAGTGCAAAATATTAAAACGAATGTAGTGGCAACAGTTTCAGGTACAGTTTATACACCCGCTCTAACAGTGTTAACCAGTATGTGAGTAACGTGGGTTTTATTAAGGCATAGCGTGTGTAATGTGTAGCCATTTCATTCCGTTTGTTAACCTTTCCGGCTGTCTGTATACCAGCAGCAGAGCGGAGCATTTCACTCCCCTGCCATCTCGGAATGAAATAGCTACACAATACACACGCTATGCTTTAATAAAACTCACGTTTTACGAGACACCAACAGAGGCACAATCGACAAGTCTTACCATTGAAGATCTTTGACGTTCGGTCTGAAACTACAACCAGCCATCCAGGTTAATCCAAGTTATTGTGGAGAACGACAGTTGCATCAATCATTTCATTAAAACTTCACACTTATTACATTGGACATATCCACCAGCCTAATTAGAATCTGCATTGTCTACTGAGCAGAAATATCTCCATACAGTAGATTTCCCTTCGTTTAGTATCATTTTAAACTTTCCAGATGACTGTATTGCCCTCGCTCGTCAAGTGATACGTGTCCAGAAACAAGGCTCCTTTGACTGGATAGCCAGAGCTAGCATAACTGCCATTGAAATCCAATGGTAATGCTACCTAGCTAGGTATGCTAATTGTCGGTATCCATCGTTAACTCGCTAATCGTTAACCATCATGTCACTGGCTTTAATTAGTGTGCTTGCCCGAAGGGAAGCACAGTATTGTTATCGTCAAGTTTTCTTTATTAGTGTGCTTGCCCGAAGGGAAGCACAGTATTGTTATCGTCAAGTTTTCTTTATTTATTTATTTATTCTCCCCGTTTTTCTTGCAGCTAACTCCTCCTCGCCCGTTTGAGCTAGAGACGCCATTCAAACACCAAAATGTCCGGCCCGATCCGGTGCAGGTTGCTATGACTTTTCGTGGCGATACTCTTTGCCACTCCTTTTTTATCCCTCTTTTTCATCCCCTTTTTCTCTCATTGACTAACATGGGGAAGGTTGAGCCATTGTGACGTCACGCACTCTAGCCAACTGACATTAGATCAGTTGACATAGGAGAAGCTCTCTTAAATGCCAGAAGTGGTTAGATAGAGAGTGCAAAATATTAAAACGAATGTAGTGGCAACAGTTTCAGGTACAGTTTATACACCCGCTCTAACAGTGTTAACCAGTATGTGAGTAACGTGGGTTTTATTAAGGCATAGCGTGTGTAATGTGTAGCTATTTCATTCCATTTGTTAACCTTTCCGGCTGTCTGTATACCAGCAGCAGAGCGGAGCATTTCACTCCCCTGCAATCTCGGAATGAAATAGCTACACAATACACACGCTATGCTTTAATAAAATTCACGTTTTACGAGACACCAACAGAGGCACAACCGACAAGTCTTACCATTGAAGATCTTTGACGTTCGGTCTGAAACTTCATCCAGCCATCCAGGTTAATCCAAGTTGTTATGGAGAACGACAGTTGCATCAATCATATTTCATTAAAACTTCACACTTCTTACATTGGACATATCCACCAGCCTAATTAGAATCTGCATTGTCTACTGAGCAGACAATTCTCCATACAGTAGATTTCCCTTCGTTTAGTATCATTTTAAACTTTCCAGATGACTGTATTGCCCTCGCTCGTCAAGTGATACGTGTCCAGAAACAAGGCTCCTTTGACTGGATAGCCAGAGCTAGCATAACTGCCATTGAAATCCAATGGTAATGCTACCTAGCTAGGTATGCTAATTGTCGGTATCCATCGTTAACTCGCTAATCGTTAACCATCATGTCACTGGCTTTAATTTAAGAATGGCATGTTAGTAGTACATTTAGTAGTACATTTAATATCAGTACACTTGATTCATTACTGCTGATGTGTTACTTATATATGTTACTTATTAGCAGCTAGCTACCTAGCTAGCCACTGTGTTCCGATGTGTTTTCAGTTAGCGTTAGTGGCAAGCTAGCTGCTGTAAAAGTTGAGTTGAGCTTCAGTTAAGACGCTGCGTACCGTACTTCATCATCACATTCGATTATTTATTACAAACAAATTCGAATTCAGCTGTAGGCATGAGACCTGTATCTTGGAGACTAATTGCATCCACAATGTAAGTACTGCAAGCTAGACTACTATGCAGTTGACACAACACAGGAGGTCCCTGGGCCTGAGAAGGGAAGGGAATGAGTTTAATGTGGCTATAATAGGGAATTTTAAATGTGCCTAAAACTAGACTAAATTGTAATGAGTTTTCGAAAACTAGACTGAAACTAAGAAGGATAACTATGACTAAATGTGACTAAAACTAATATGCATTTTTGTCTTAAGACTGAATCTAAAAATAGCTGCCAAAATGAACACTGAGATAGGGGACCCCTTAATCTGCAATTCATGGTTGCTAGCTCTAATCAGATGTACTACCTAGGCTTATAAGAGAAGACTAACTTTGTATGGCAACGAACACCAATAACTAGAACTAATTTGACAGACTATAAACCAATGTGATACACGTGCTCTCTATCTATACAGTAAAAGTGTTGCTTACGTTTGATACTACACCTACAGACTAACTCTAACTGCATTAAGTCTAACATATAGGCCTATCTTACAATAAACTTTAAGTAAAGCTGGCTATGTAACCGCATTCATTCTAATATTGTTGCAGAGATGTTTCCTTTTACCAAGATAGCAATTTCAACAATTCACTTAGCTCAGTAAGTCAGTATAACGAAACTCTGAGATACCCTCATATGTCTAAACGTCAGTGGAGCCAAAATATAATGGTTGAGCTTGGTTGCTTGCTAAAATATATTGGAAGAAGGCCCCACTACACTGATTGAGTAGATGTAAATACATGTTAATTCATAGGCACTTGTTCTCTCTGTCACAGAGCAAGCACACTCTCGCAGTTCGTTCACGAAACGCATTCTAGTTTATTCCGTACGTTTTTCTTGCAGCTAACTACTCCTCGCCCGATTGAGCTAGAGACGCCATTCAAACACCAAAACGTCCGGCCCGATCCGGTTCAAGCTGCTATGACTTTTCGTGGCGGTACTCCTTGTCACTCCTTTTTTATTCAATTTTTTCATCCCCTTTTTCTCTCATTGACTAACATGGGGAAGGTTGAGCCATTGTGACGTCACCCGCTCTATCAGTCGTTCTCCATTCAACTGTAGGAATATTAAGAGACACCTTCCAGGGCTCTACAGTGCGAGTATTTCACTCGCATAAATAGGTACGTGCAAACTTGAAAAATAATTTACAAGCACAGTGTGCGAGTGACAGACAGTTGTCAATACGGCGCCAAAAAGTGAAGCATTCCATTGATTTCACATGGAAACAACTGACAGGGTCGCGACTCCAGGGTTTTCGACGGGACCTGCGACGGGACCAACAGCAGCAGCAGCATAATCATCATCTGGATTTACTGACATTTTCGGTATATATAAACACATAATATCAATTGGTAACTGGTGTGTTGTATCCTGTTTATGTCTGATACTTTATAAACATTTATGTTTTACGTTAACTTATTACACTAGGCAGCAGTATTGTGAAGTAGAGCTAGAAATGGCTTTGCTAGCTCCCATATTGTAGCTCACACCAGCAACTGCTCAATTTAGGACAGAAAGGAGTTTGGTAAATTAGCTTGTAACTGTCAATGATAACTAGTTATTAGAATATATTAGCCAACGTTAAGTTGACTTCAAAGGGGCAGTCGAGTGTTTAGGTTGTGTCAGCTAGCTTGGAAAGCTAAATAGCTGCTGAATCTAAAATAGCTGCCAAAATGAACACTGAGATGTATTAATTTTGGCAGCTATTTTAGATTCAGTCTTAAGACAAAAATGCATATTAGTTTTAGTCACATTTAGTCATAGTTATCCTTCTTAGTTTCAGAAGAGGTTTTTCATGGTTGCTAGCTCTAATCAGATGTACTATAGGCTTATAAGAGAAGACTAACTTTTTATGCCAACGAACACCAATAACTAGAACTAATTTGACAGACTATAAACCAATGTGATACACGTGCTCTCTAGCTATACAGTAAAAGTGTTGCTTACGTTTGATACTAGACCTACAGTCTAACTCTAACTGCATTAAGTCTAACATATAGGCCTATCTTACAATAAACTTTAAGTAAAGCTGGCTATGTAACCGCATTCATTCCAATATTGTTGCAGAGATGTTTCCTTTTACCAAGATAACAATTTCAACAATTCACTTAGCTCAGTAAGTCAGTATAACGAGACTCTGGAACTATTAGGCTATGACCAAATGTAACACACTAGACCCTTTCACAATAAACAAGCAAACAAACAAACAAAAACAGAACAACAAAGATACCCTCATATGTCTAAACGTCAGTGGAGCCAAAATATAATGGTTGAGCTTGGTTGCTTGCTAAAATATATTGGAAGAAGGCCCCACTACACTGATTGAGTAGATGTAAATACATGTTAATTCATTGGCACTTGTTCTCTCTGTCACAGAGCAAGCACACTCTCGCAGTTCGTTCACAAAACGCATTCTAGTTAATGTGGCAAAATGGCAAAATGATCTAAGAAAGAACATATAAACAATTTTGACAGACACATCAGTAACTTGAAACTATGTCATTGATACAATATGTCATGATGGTCATATTACTTGTCAACCTATTTGCCTTGGGTAACCAGGGTTCGTCTCCCAGTTTATTAGTGTGCTTGCCCGAAGGGAAGCACACTATTGTTCTTCGTTTTTTACTATTTTTTTTATTCTAGTAGTTTTTCTTGCAGCTAACTACTCCTCGCCCGATTGAGATAGAGACGCCGTTCAAACACCAAAACGTCCGGCCCGATCCGGTGCAAGCTGCTATGACTTTTCGTGGCGGTACTCCTTGCCACTCCTTTTTTATTCCTCTTTTTCCATCACCTTTTTTCTCCATAGACTTGCATGGCAGAACTTTGAGGCATTATGACATCATAATAGGCTCATTAAACTGGCTTGCACCTGTGATTCACTGACAACTCTCACTGACACCTGCGCACGGTTCCTCTTCTCTCTCTGTCCCTCTCCATTCAACTGTATAACTAGGAATATTAAGAGACACCTTCCATACCAGGGCTCTACTCACTCATGCATACTCACTCATGTTTACTCACTCGTGCATACTCACTCATGCATACTCACTCGTGCATACTCACTCATGCATACCTACTCATGCATACTCACTCATGTTTACTCACTCATGTTTACTCACTCATGCGTACTCACTCATGCGTACTCACTCATGTTTACTCACTCATGCATACTCACTCATGCATACTCACTCATGCATACTCACTCATGCATACTCACTCATGCATACTCACTCGTGCATACTCACTCGTGCATACTCACTCATGTTTACTCACTCATGCATACTCACTCATGCATACTCACTCATGCATACTCATTTGTGCATACTCATTTGTGCATGCTCATCCAGCAGGGAGAGCTGGAGAGCTGACACCTGCCCCAATTCCAAGGCACTTGTTCTCTCGGTCATGGCCGCAACAGAGCAAGCACACTCTCGCAGTTCGTTCACGAAACGCATTCTAGTTTATTTATTTATTTATTCTCCCCGTTTTTCTTGCAGCTAACTCCTCCTCGCCCGTTTGAGCTAGAGACGCCATTCAAACACCAAAATGTCCGGCCCGATCCGGTGCAGGTTGCTATGACTTTTCGTGGCGATACTCTTTGCCACTCCTTTTTTATCCCTCTTTTTCATCCCCTTTTTCTCTCATTGACTAACATGGGGAAGGTTGAGCCATTGTGACGTCACGCACTCTAGCCAACTGACATTAGATCAGTTGACATAGGAGAAGCTCTCTTAAATGCCAGAAGTGGTTAGATAGAGAGTGCAAAATATTAAAACGAATGTAGTGGCAACAGTTTCAGGTACAGTTTATACACCCGCTCTAACAGTGTTAACCAGTATGTGAGTAACGTGGGTTTTATTAAGGCATAGCGTGTGTAATGTGTAGCTATTTCATTCCGTTTGTTAACCTTTCCGGCTGTCTGTATACCAGCAGCAGAGCGGAGCATTTCACTCCCCTGCAATCTCGGAATGAAATAGCTACACAATACACACGCTATGCTTTAATAAAATTCACGTTTTACGAGACACCAACAGAGGCACAACCGACAAGTCTTACCATTGAAGATCTTTGACGTTCGGTCTGAAACTTCATCCAGCCATCCAGGTTAATCCAAGTTGTTATGGAGAACGACAGTTGCATCAATCATATTTCATTAAAACTTCACACTTCTTACATTGGACATATCCACCAGCCTAATTAGAATCTGCATTGTCTACTGAGCAGAAAATTCTCCATACAGTAGATTTCCCTTCGTTTAGTATCATTTTAAACTTTCCAGATGACTGTATTGCCCTCGCTCGTCAAGTGATACGTGTCCAGAAACAAGGCTCCTTTGACTGGATAGCCAGAGCTAGCATAACTGCCATTGAAATCCAATGGTAATGCTACCTAGCTAGGTATGCTAATTGTCGGTATCCATCGTTAACTCGCTAATCGTTAACCATCATGTCACTGGCTTTAATTAGTGTGCTTGCCCGAAGGGAAGCACAGTATTGTTATCGTCAAGTTTTCTTTATTAGTGTGCTTGCCCGAAGGGAAGCACAGTATTGTTATCGTCAAGTTTTCTTTATTTATTTATTTATTCTCCCCGTTTTTCTTGCAGCTAACTCCTCCTCGCCCGTTTGAGCTAGAGACGCCATTCAAACACCAAAACGTCCGGCCCGATCCGGTGCAGGTTGCTATGACTTTTCGTGGCGATACTCTTTGCCACTCCTTTTTTATCCCTCTTTTTCATCCCCTTTTTCTCTCATTGACTAACATGGGGAAGGTTGAGCCATTGTGACGTCACGCACTCTAGCCAACTGACATTAGATCAGTTGACATAGGAGAAGCTCTCTTAAATGCCAGAAGTGGTTAGATAGAGAGTGCAAAATATTAAAACGAATGTAGTGGCAACAGTTTCAGGTACAGTTTATACACCCGCTCTAACAGTGTTAACCAGTATGTGAGTAACGTGGGTTTTATTAAGGCATAGCGTGTGTAATGTGTAACTATTTCATTCCGTTTGTTAACCTTTCCGGCTGTCTGTATACCAGCAGCAGAGCGGAGCATTTCACTCCCCTGCAATCTCGGAATGAAATAGCTACACAATACACACGCTATGCTTTAATAAAATTCACGTTTTACGAGACACCAACAGAGGCACAACCGACAAGTCTTACCATTGAAGATCTTTGACGTTCGGTCTGAAACTTCATCCAGCCATCCAGGTTAATCCAAGTTGTTATGGAGAACGACAGTTGCATCAATCATATTTCATTAAAACTTCACACTTCTTACATTGGACATATCCACCAGCCTAATTAGAATCTGCATTGTCTACTGAGCAGAAAATTCTCCATACAGTAGATTTCCCTTCGTTTAGTATCATTTTAAACTTTCCAGATGACTGTATTGCCCTCGCTCGTCAAGTGATACGTGTCCAGAAACAAGGCTCCTTTGACTGGATAGCCCGAGCTAGCATAACTGCCATTGAAATCCAATGGTAATGCTACCTAGCTAGGTATGCTAATTGTCGGTATCCATCGTTAACTCGTTAATCGTTAACCATCATGTCACTGGCTTTAATTTAAGAATGGCATGTTAGTAGTACATTTAGTAGTACATTTAATATCAGTACACTTGATTC
This sequence comes from Sprattus sprattus, assembly GCF_963457725.1. Classification (NCBI taxonomy): domain Eukaryota; kingdom Metazoa; phylum Chordata; class Actinopteri; order Clupeiformes; family Clupeidae; genus Sprattus; species Sprattus sprattus. The sequence goes on along the minus strand of NC_137922.1, from coordinate 45,880,854 downwards.
ATTACTGCTGATGTGTTACTTATATATGTTACGTATTAGCAGCTAGCTACCTAGCTAGCCACTGTGTTCCGATGTGTTTTCAGTTAGCGTTAGCGGCAAGCTAGCTGTTGTAATAGTTGAGTTGAGCTTCAGTTAAGACGCTGCGTACCGTACTTCATCATCACATTCGATTATTTATTACAAACAAATTCGAATTCAGCTGTAGGCATGAGATCTGTATCTTGGAGACTAATTGCATCCACAATGTAAGTACTGCAAGCTAGACTACTATGCAGTTGACACAACACAGGAGGTCCTTGGGCCTGAGAAGGGAAGGGAATGAGTTTAATGTGGCTATAATATGGAATTTTAAATGTGCCTAAAACTAGACTAAATTGTAATGAGTTTTCGAAAACTAGACTGAAACTAAGAAGGATAACTATGACTAAATGTGACTAAAACTAATATGCATTTTTGTCTTAAGACTGAATCTAAAAATAGCTGCCAAAATGAACACTGAGATAGGGGACCCCTTAATCTGCAATTCATGGTTGCTAGCTCTAATCAGATGTACTACCTAGGCTTATAAGAGAAGACTAACTTTGTATGGCAACGAACACCAATAACTAGAACTAATTTGACAGACTATAAACCAATGTGATACACGTGCTCTCTATCTATACAGTAAAAGTGTTGCTTACGTTTGATACTACACCTACAGACTAACTCTAACTGCATTAAGTCTAACATATAGGCCTATCTTACAATAAACTTTAAGTAAAGCTGGCTATGTAACCGCATTCATTCTAATATTGTTGCAGAGATGTTTCCTTTTACCAAGATAGCAATTTCAACAATTCACTTAGCTCAGTAAGTCAGTATAACGAAACTCTGAGATACCCTCATATGTCTAAACGTCAGTGGAGCCAAAATATAATGGTTGAGCTTGGTTGCTTGCTAAAATATATTGGAAGAAGGCCCCACTACACTGATTGAGTAGATGTAAATACATGTTAATTCATAGGCACTTGTTCTCTCTGTCACAGAGCAAGCACACTCTCGCAGTTCGTTCACGAAACGCATTCTAGTTTATTTATTTATTTATTCTCCCCGTTTTTCTTGCAGCTAACTCCTCCTCGCCCGTTTGAGCTAGAGACGCCATTCAAACACCAAAATGTCCGGCCCGATCCGGTGCAGGTTGCTATGACTTTTCGTGGCGATACTCTTTGCCACTCCTTTTTTATCCCTCTTTTTCATCCCCTTTTTCTCTCATTGACTAACATGGGGAAGGTTGAGCCATTGTGACGTCACGCACTCTAGCCAACTGACATTAGATCAGTTGACATAGGAGAAGCTCTCTTAAATGCCAGAAGTGGTTAGATAGAGAGTGCAAAATATTAAAACGAATGTAGTGGCAACAGTTTCAGGTACAGTTTATACACCCGCTCTAACAGTGTTAACCAGTATGTGAGTAACGTGGGTTTTATTAAGGCATAGCGTGTGTAATGTGTAGCTATTTCATTCCGTTTGTTAACCTTTCCGGCTGTCTGTATACCAGCAGCAGAGCGGAGCATTTCACTCCCCTGCAATCTCGGAATGAAATAGCTACACAATACACACGCTATGCTTTAATAAAATTCACGTTTTACGAGACACCAACAGAGGCACAACCGACAAGTCTTACCATTGAAGATCTTTGACGTTCGGTCTGAAACTTCATCCAGCCATCCAGGTTAATCCAAGTTGTTATGGAGAACGACAGTTGCATCAATCATATTTCATTAAAACTTCACACTTCTTACATTGGACATATCCACCAGCCTAATTAGAATCTGCATTGTCTACTGAGCAGAAAATTCTCCATACAGTAGATTTCCCTTCGTTTAGTATCATTTTAAACTTTCCAGATGACTGTATTGCCCTCGCTCGTCAAGTGATACGTGTCCAGAAACAAGGCTCCTTTGACTGGATAGCCAGAGCTAGCATAACTGCCATTGAAATCCAATGGTAATGCTACCTAGCTAGGTATGCTAATTGTCGGTATCCATCGTTAACTCGCTAATCGTTAACCATCATGTCACTGGCTTTAATTTAAGAATGGCATGTTAGTAGTACATTTAGTAGTACATTTAATATCAGTACACTTGATTCATTACTGCTGATGTGTTACTTATATATGTTACTTATTAGCAGCTAGCTACCTAGCTAGCCACTGTGTTCCGATGTGTTTTCAGTTAGCGTTAGCGGCAAGCTAGTTGCTGTAAAAGTTGAGTTGAGCTTCATTTAAGACGCTGCGTACCGTACTTCATCATCACATTCGATTATTTATTACAAACAAATTCGAATTCAGCTGTAGGCATGAGACCTGTATCTTGGAGACTAATTGCATCCACAATGTAAGTACTGCAAGCTAGACTACTATGCAGTTGACACAACACAGGAGGTCCCTGGGCCTGAGAAGGGAAGGGAATGAGTTTAATGTGGCTATAATATGGAATTTTAAATGTGCCTAAAACTAGACTAAATTGTAATGAGTTTTCGAAAACTAGACTGAAACTAAGAAGGATAACTATGACTAAATGTGACTAAAACTAATATGCATTTTTGTCTTAAGACTGAATCTAAAAATAGCTGCCAAAATGAACACTGAGATAGGGGACCCCTTAATCTGCAATTCATGGTTGCTAGCTCTAATCAGATGTACTACCTAGGCTTATAAGAGAAGACTAACTTTGTATGGCAACGAACACCAATAACTAGAACTAATTTGACAGACTATAAACCAATGTGATACACGTGCTCTCTATCTATACAGTAAAAGTGTTGCTTACGTTTGATACTACACCTACAGACTAACTCTAACTGCATTAAGTCTAACATATAGGCCTATCTTACAATAAACTTTAAGTAAAGCTGGCTATGTAACCGCATTCATTCTACTATTGTTGCAGAGATGTTTCCTTTTACCAAGATAGCAATTTCAACAATTCACTTAGCTCAGTAAGTCAGTATAACGAAACTCTGAGATACCCTCATATGTCTAAACGTCAGTGGAGCCAAAATATAATGGTTGAGCTTGGTTGCTTGCTAAAATATATTGGAAGAAGGCCCCACTACACTGATTGAGTAGATGTGAATACATGTTAATTCATAGGCACTTGTTCTCTCTGTCACAGAGCAAGCACACTCTCGCAGTTCGTTCACGAAACGCATTCTAGTTTATTAGTGTGCTTGCCCGAAGGGAAGCACAGTATTGTTATCGTCAAGTTTTCTTTATTTATTTATTTCGTACGTTTTTCTTGCAGCTAACTACTCCTCGCCCGATTGAGCTAGAGACGCCATTCAAACACCAAAACGTCCGGCCCGATCCGGTGCAAGCTGCTATGACTTTTCGTGGCGATACTCTTTGCCACTCCTTTTTTATTCCTTTTTTTCATCCCCTTTTTCTCTCATTGACTAACATGGGGAAGGTTGAGCCATTGTGACGTCACCCACTAAGGCGAAGCTCTTTATTCTCCTGTAACGGCAGTTGACGGCCAGCGACGACCAGCATACAATCATGGATATAAACACTAGAAATGCTGTTGCTGAACTTCATCTACACACCTGATTTAATTCTTTAAGCCTTATTGGACATATTTTTATCTTAAAAGCTATATATATTTGTATTTAACTATTTTGAGAAATGATAACGTTATTACGTGATGTGCCTTCGCTGCAGAACAGGATGGTATAAGAGAAAGAGAGCGGAGATTCTCCTAACTAGCTGGCTAATGTAGCCATCCCATTTAAGCTATTCATATAATGTTTTTTCCCGAGGATTCCCCACGGACCCTATTCTCAGAAGCTCCGGACGCCACTTCCTGCTTGCTACGCTTGCCACTGTGCTGTGCTGTCTAGCCCCGGAACGCTTATCTGCTTTGTACTGCTAAGTATCCCAGTGACCGCGCTCACTATCACTACCTTTCACATAACATCAAATTTGGGAATTCACTCTCCCCCCCCCCCTATTTCTTGTCCCTCTCAGCTAACGCTTAGCTGGCCATGGCGTCTTGTTCGACCCTTGTTCGCTGCCCATCGTGTAATATGCTTAGCGACTCTCCAACAAATTTCAATGGCTACAATACTTGTACCAAGTGTAGGCTACTGGCAAGCTTCGATGAGACGATAACTCTACTTGAGTCGCGTCTCTTTAACACAGATTGTAATACTCCGTTAATCGAATCGAGCGAAATTCAGCATATAGATCTAACATTTACCGACACTACTCTGTCCTCTAGCTCGCCCGTGTCAACACCGCAACTCCTACCACCCGATAACTGGGTTAACGTAAAACGAGGAAGTAGGCCTAGTAGAAGACATTTAAAACCCGTACCACACCCGGATCCCATCCCAACTTCAAACCGTTTTTCTTCCCTTACTACCATCGATACTGTTGATAAAGTTCTCGTTATTGGTGATTCCTCCCTGAGGCATATTCAACTCGCAACCCCGGTACAAACAGTGAACTGTATACCGGGAGCTAGAGCAAATGACATTGAATCCCACTTAAAACGAATCGCTGGTCGGAGATTTTCTAAAATAATTATTCACACAGGCGTAAACGATGTCCGCCTACGGCAATCGGTTACCACCGAGCGAAATTTTGAATCGTTATTCGCTACCGCAACACAAATGGCAGACTCTGTAGTGTGTTCTGGCCCTATGCCTATCAACCGCGGCGACGAAATGTATAGTAGACTATCGGCACTTAATACCTGGCTAGCAGAATGGTGCTCACGCAACGACGTGGATTTCATAAATAACTGGCCTACTTTTTGGAGGAAGCCAGGGCTATTACAGAAGGATGGCATCCACCCCTCTAAAGAGGGTGCTAGCCTCCTTTCTCAAAACTTAAAACACCACCTAGTCCAAACGTACTTCTGACAACCAATAACTAGAACTAGAAGGCAGACCTATTACCCCACACTAACTCCCGCTGCACCAGTACATTCTCTGCCCATATTACACCACATACAAACGGTATGTATACCCAGAATATATAAGCCCAGCGCAACTCCCACTAGAAGAAGCATTAATCAGGATAACCTAATAAAGATACAAACCTTATCAGCACAAAATGAAACTTGCACAATATTAAAACTGGGCCTTATTAACATTCGGTCCCTAACATCAAAAGGTGCACTTATCAATGAGTTGATAACAGACAACAACATCCAAATACTTTTCCTAACTGAAACCTGGCTAAAACCAGATGAATTCATAGCCTTAAATGAATCTACCCCTCCAAGCCATGTTAACTGCCACATCCCCCGCAGCACTGGACGTGGAGGTGGAGTTGCTACAATTTCCCTCGCTAATCTATGCATTTCCCCAAGACCTAAATTTAAATTTGCATCATTTGAAGTCCTCGTACTTCATCTTATGCATCCCAACTCAAAAGCCACTAATCCGGTCACTCTTGTGACACTATATAGACCACCAGGTCCCTACACTGAATTCTTATCCGAATTTTCCGATTTCCTATCCACCCTGATTGTTAATTCAGATAAAATCCTGATAGTGGGAGATTTTAATATCCACATGGATAATGAAAATAATAGCCTTACAATTGCATTCCAATCACTGATAGACTCTATCGGGTTCTCACAGCATGTAAACACACCAACTCACTACCATAATCACACCATTGACCTTGTATTAACACATGGCCTAGAAATTGACCGCCCTATAGCTCTACCCCAAAATACTACCCTCTCGGACCACCACCTAATTACATTTAATATGAAATTAGAACTCCGTCCAACATCGGAAATTACACACTTCTACAGCCGTTGTCTATCCGACAGGACTACTGCGGAATTTATATCAAAACTACCCGTCGCCCTCACTTCAGCTCCTACCGCTGGCAAAGTAAATGGCATATGCACTTCCCCACCTTATATCGACCTATTTACTGAAGGCGTCACGCATGCGTTGCATTCAACCCTCGACGCTGTTGCACCACTGAAAAAGAGATTAAGAAAACTGAAAAAACTAGCCCCATGGTACACTGATCAGACTCGTGCACTCAAACGAACCACACGAAAACTAGAAAAAAAAATGGTACTCCACCAAACTTGAGGTATTTCTCATGGCGTGGAAGGATAGTCTCCTAAGATATAAACGTGTACTCTCTGAGGCGAAATCAGCTTACTATTCTTCATTGATTGATAGTAATAAAAACAACCCAAAGTTCTTATTTAACACTATTTCTAGGCTAACAAAAAACCACAACACAATCGAACATTCGGTTCCCATCATCTTTAGTGGTAATGATTTCATGACCTTTTTCAATAATAAAATCCTTAAAATAAGAGAACAAATCCAAAGCTTTCTCCCCCTCTGTGACCCTACACCCCTTCCAACATGTGCCAAGGTAACACCACTTCAACCGGGTGCTATCCTTGAATTCTTCGCACCCACTGACCTCCCTGAACTAAACTCCCTGATCCTCTCATCTAAATCATCAACGTGCCTACTAGATCCTATCCCCACAAAATTACTTAAACATGCACTTCCCTTACTAAGTGAGACATTGCTCAATGTAATGAATAACTCACTTATCTCAGGCTACGTCCCACAATCTTTCAAAATAGCAGTGATAAAACCATCTCTTAAAAAACCTAACCTTGATCCCGATAATCTCGCTAACTATAGACCCATATCTAACCTTCCTTTTTTGTCAAAAATACTTGAAAAACTAGTTGCTAAGCGACTTACTTCTTTTCTACATCAAAATAAAATTGAAGAAACCCTCCAATCCGGTTTTAGGGCCCACCACAGTACTGAAACGGCCTTAGTCAAAGTCTTAAATGACCTACTAATCGCATCTGATCAAGGGTGCACCTCAATATTAGTTCTCCTAGACCTTAGTGCTGCTTTCGACACTATAGATCATCTGATCCTGTTACAGAGACTTGAACATCACGTTGGCATCAAAGGTTGTGCCCTATCTTGGTTTAGATCTTACCTCTCTGATCGCCATCAATTTGTTCATGTCCATGAGAAGTCGTCAAATCACACCAGAGTAAGCTACGGTGTCCCACAAGGCTCTGTCCTTGGACCACTGCTTTTTTCCCTCTATATGCTACCCTTAGGTGCTGTCATAAGGAAACATGGCATTAACTTCCATTGCTATGCTGACGACACCCAACTCTACCTATCAATGAAACCTGATGAAATTGTACATCTACCCAAGATAGAAGCTTGCCTCCATGATGTAAAATCTTGGATGACTAGCAACTTCCTGCTCCTCAACTCTGATAAAACTGAGGTTATGCTTGTAGGCCCCGATCAACTGAGAGCTACACTATCTACCCATTTACCCACACTCAATGGCTTCCCAACACCCAACACTAACATCAAAAACCTTGGTGTAACTATCAACCAAGACCTCCTACTTGACTCGCACATAAAACAGATCTCAAAGACATCATTTTTTCATTTACGCAATATTGCCAAAATTAGAAAGGTCCTATCCCTCCAAGATGCAGAAAAACTAATCCACGCATTTATTACTTCCCGCCTCGATTATTGTAATGCTCTCCTGTCCGGATGCAGCATCAACACAATAAAGAGCCTCCAACTTATACAGAACGCTGCTGCTCGTACACTCACCAGAACTAAAAAATATGAACACATCTCACCGGTACTCGCTTCTTTGCACTGGCTCCCCGTTAAAAGTAGAATCGACTTCAAAGTACTCCTGCTAACATATAAAGCCCTAAACGATCTGGCTCCAAACTACCTCAAGGAATTAGTCGTCCCCTATTGCCCTCCAAGGCTGCTCCGTTCCCAGAGTGCAGGACTCCTGGTAATTCCAAGAATATCAAAGACCACAATAGGAGGGAGAGCATTTAGTTACCAAGCCCCTCTCCTCTGGAACAATCTCCCTGCCTCCATCAGAACTGCAGACACCGTGCCTATATTCAAATCAAGACTTAAGACATTCCTCTTTAGTGCATCATATAGCCAAAAGTAACCGCGCCAACAAACCAATCACCTGCTGTACCAGCCACCCAGACATATCCGAACACAAATTCAAATATTACTTGCATTTAGTACCGCAACATCAAATGTGTTTCCTGTTTGCCGAGTGGATGCATGTACGGCCCCGGCAAACAGATCACAACAAAAAACAAATTAAATTACTACTTGTAATTTAGTACCGCAACATCATATGTGTTTCCTGTTTGCCGAGTGGATGCATGTACGGCCCCGGCAAACAGATCACAACAAAAAAACAAATTAAATTACTACTTGTAATTTAGTACCGCAACATCAAATGTGTTTCCTGTTTGCCGAGTGGATGCATGTACGGCCCCGGCAAACAGATCACAACAAAAAACAAATTAAATTCCTACTTGTAATTTAGTACCGCAACACCAAATGTGTTTCCTGTTTGCCGAGTGGATGCTTGTACGGCCCCGGCAAACAGATCACAACAAAAAACAAAATGTTCAATGCCAGAAAAACTAAACATATCTAAGTATTGCAATATGCAACAGGCAAACCGACACACAGATGACATGTCCCTGGTTGGTGAAATGATTCATCTGTGTGTTTGTTCGTGCTGGTTCCCGACTAACAGACCTGCAGACTAATTCGTCATTTCCTGTTTGTTAGATGGATCAGGAGGAGCCTCCTGGGCCTGATCACTCCCCTCCTCAGCCCGCCCCGAAACGCCCCTGCAGACCGGCTCCAGAGCAACACCAGCATCGCCCACGCCGCCCTGCTCCCCATCCTGGGCCCTCAACTCAGTCATCATCCCCTTGACGACTTCTCCCGCTGGATGTGACGACCCCCACCCTGGTCATCGGCAGCTCCATGGTCCGAGATGTCCACCCCCCCCCCCCTTCAACAAGCGGCCCCTGCAAGGTCCACTGCCTCCCCGGAGCCAGGCGTGTTCCAATCGCTGATGGATGTGGAACTTTACCTCCCCACCCCCACCACTCTGCACGTAGTCTCTCTACCTGGTCTACCTAGAGAAACCCTCGGCCAACCGCACCCACTGCCATTGCATTGCCGTACACCTACTCTACCCAATACCCTATGCTAGCATTTATGTACAATATACATTATTGCCTCCACCGAATTGTTTCTCTGTCCCTACATCCCCTACCCCTGTAACAGTAACCCTATTGCCACAGTAAACTGGTCTTGTCTGTATCATGTATTCACCACCAGATGTATGTACACATATGTCCAGTGACCAAATGCTGGCTGTGTATTGCCCCTGTTGCTTCATTTCCCCTTCTGCCACACTACCCTTCCCCTTCCCCCCTTCCCCCCGTCCCACCTTCCTGTCTCCACCCGGCCGACCTCAAGCAGATGGGTCCCCCCTTATGTGCCGTGGTTCTGCTCAAGGTTTCTTCCTGCCTAACAGGGAGTTTTTTCTTGCCCCTGTTGCCGTTGTGCATGCACTAAGGGGGTTCAGGCTCTGGGCTCTGTTAAGCGCCGAGAGGCAATTGTATTGTTATGGCGCTATACAAATAAAATTGAATTGAATTGAATTGAATATTACCGCTAAGCTATTTGTGACATTGGTAATTATACAGTATAATTTGTTACATTTCACTCTCAATTTTTCCCGCTACAAACTGCTTAGTATTCCACTTTGTAGCCTTCTCTAATCACTCGATTACCTCAGCCAGCCAGATTGGCAAAATGACAGCACCGAGAGGTCCACGTATGTTTACCCTGGAGAGAGCAGTAGTGCTTTGCCAAATTGAGCCAGAGATTTTCGAGTCGAATGACAACGAAACTAATGTAAGTTGTAAAATGAATGTTGATGGATAACAACCTAAATCTGAGCCATAGTTGCCAACTCTGGCATCTACAACATTTCTGATTAGCTAATAGCCTACACATAGCCTCTTACTCTATAAAACATTAAAGCAAATATGGCGATTATTATTTACCTTATCTGCTGGTAACCATAGAAGATCGTGAAGTAGGCCTACTAGTGATTTGAGTCCAAGCCCATATGTATTGTAGATGAGGTAATCCACTTGGTGCTAACAAGCACATCAAAACTCCAGTCAAAACGATGGTCTGTCGACAACGCAGATTTCGCTAATATGTTTATCCTACTTGTAACTTGTTGGTTGCTAGAAAGCTCTCTGAACATATGACCGGTCTTACTATACTGTTAGTACACAGAGTATTCCTATTTTATGGACTGCATGGCTTATGAACAAAGCTCATGTAAAGTGACATTTCTAGTAACGTAATCTTGGAATGTGGCCTGGCTCACGTCGCTGTCATTCTTCCACACTGTCAGTGGACGAGCGTTGGCTCACTGTAGATTCACTTTGTTTGCGTTATTTCAGTGTAGTATTTATTTATATATTTAATTTTGCAATTAGGCTATATAGGCTGTCAAAAAGGTGTTGTATCGCTATGGCAGGGTTACATGAAGTAAATATGAATGTAATAGACTACTTTGTGCTACTGAATAATGCAGCTGAGATAATAAAGTCTTTGGAAGATGTTTTGTGTCATGTCTATAGGTTTATGTCTGTAAATGTGAAATGGTTAGTGGTAGGCCTACATCTCATGGCATTTCAATATATTTCTAGTTTAGTGAGCTACACTTTAGATATTTTCTGAGAGTCTTCGAGTTTAGCTGCCCCCTCCTTATATGGATAAAACATATAACAAGCCAGACATCACTGTTGAGAGAGAACTGCATTAAGTCTAACATATAGGCCTATCTTACAATAAACTTTAAGTAAAGCTGGCTATGTAACCGCATTCATTCCAATATTGTTGCAGAGATGTTTCCTTTTACCAAGATAACAATTTCAACAATTCACTTAGCTCAGTAAGTCAGTATAACGAGACTCTGGAACTATTAGGCTATGACCAAATGTAACACACTAGACCCTTTCACAATAAACAAGCAAACAAACAAACAAAAACAGAACAACAAAGATACCCTCATACGTCTAAACGTCAGTGGAGCCAAAATATAATGGTTGAGCTTGGTTGCTTGCTAAAATATATTGGAAGAAGGCCCCATTACACTGATTGAGTAGATGTAAATACATGTTAATTCATTGGCACTTGTTCTCTCTGTCACAGAGCAAGCACACTCTCGCAGTTCGTTCACGAAACGCATTCTAGTTCTAAAAAAATATTTTAAACTGGAGAAAAGTCTTTATAGCCAGATAAATTGAAGTATTTAGACATTCAAAACCAATTACTGGCCAAGCATCATACTCGGATATCTGAGGTAAATGCATGCAATTATTGATTGATGTCAAAGGTGAATCAAGTAAAGATGTGTCACAGTGGAAGTGTCACAAATAGCCTGAAAGGTAGAGGGTACAGAGTATCTGGGCATACACACACAGAAACATACAACGCTTTTGAATCAACAACAAACCAACCAAGCAACACGCCCAACTGTAGAACCAGGTCCAATGGAAAAAGTTATTGGCAAAACTTTATAGTTGGGCTGGTCAGACAAGTTCCAACGTTCCAACCACCCTACTGGCTTCCAGCAAATGTCACACCCTTCTCGCCAGCTCTGTGAAACACAATGTTCCTGGCTCCAGGTCAAAAATGCCTCACAATAATACACTACCATACCTGAAGGACATAAACACAAGGAATGGGGGGGGGGGGGAGTCGTTTAGTGATTGGAAGGTTGCTAGTTTGATTCCCAACTCCTCCTTACCAAGTGTGTGTGTAAGTGTCCTTGAGCAAGACACTGAACTCCTAAACTGCTCCTGATGTATAAATGCAAAATTCCTTGTTAGTCGCTTTGGCCAAAAGCGTCGGCTATATCACTAAATAAATGGACAATAAATATAGAGTAATTTGCAAGAAGATTTAAATCCCTTCCGTGCACAGATTATGCTTCCCGTTTGAGATTCAAGGAAACAAAATGAAACTGCTAATAATGGGGTTGGTTTGTCCTGCGTTCCCAAACACCCACTGCACCCACATGAACTTGTGAGAGGGACAGGTTAGAAGACTGTATTATCTGGTGACAGTGGCCTAGGCTGTTGAACATGAAGCTGGTGTAAATGTTTGGCCAAATGTTTATGGTACCCTATTTATCTTCTTCATTTGTAGTCTGCATTTTTTGCAATTTCATGTCTTCATGGTGTGTGTGACTGCAATAGTGAACCCAACGGAAAATACAGTTTCCCAGACCCAGCTGACTGTGTTAGGTTATTGCACGACTCGCTAGGCTACTATTGCTCAATCCCCAACCATGAACATCAAGCTGTTAGATTCGTAACATAACGTCAATTTGGTAGACTAGTTTATCCTCATTTTCTATCCGTCCTTGTTGTGATATCCCGATCAAGAAACAAACAAAAACCTTCAACGGGGCTCAAACTGCTTGCCTACTGTAATCTAGAACTTCTGTAAGTAGTGATATCCAATTGAGTCTTTAAATATTTAATCGTGAACACGCATCACTTAAAACAGTTGTGGATAATCTCTTCATCGAATAAGAGTAGTAATGCTTTTTTTTTTAAGGTCAACTAAGGGAGGCTGTCCATAGAGAGTCTGATGTTACAAGGAAGTATGAGAGTTATAATAGTCTTGTCTCTACCAATAGTTTACCTCCCGTTTTCTGATGTCACATTTCGCATGACCTATCATTCAGCAACAGCGTCTCCTTGGCAACTTGTCCCTATTATTTTGGGTTCTCATTTCTTCCTCCTTCTGCAAACTATGACAGGTAGTGCAGGTTCAAAGTTGCAGCCACCATTTTGTGTAATACTTCCTCAAAGTCTTCTCGGTAATGCTCAACCTCACAAAATGGCAGATATTAAATGCATGTAGGAATAGCATGAAAATAACTATGTCCTTCAAGCCTGCCCTTAGGCGGGGATGACGATTGCTAAAGCTTGTGTGGAGGTGGTGTCTTGTGTAGGATCCAAAGTGAGGAACCAGTTCACCCTTACAATTACCTTGCTGTATGCAAAATTACAAAAATAAAAGGCATATGGGTTTGTTGTGCTTTTCATTAACTTTGTGTCATGTCTTGCCCTGTCTTACTCACAGCCAAATCATGGCCCCAAAACAAAGTTTTCTAAAACAAAAATCTTTGCCGTTTTTTTTTCTCTTTTCACAGGTCTGCAAACTTCAGCATACAGAGATGTCCCACCTAATGACTGGCATCTATCTTCGTACCATCACACAATACTTAATTACTCACATATACGTCAAGTTTCTTTGAGAAGAGTGTTAATGGCGAATCAATTTATCAAAACTGTAACCACTGGCAAAACCTTATTGTCACACTGGTCAGACAAGTTCTGACGTTCCAGCCACCCTACTGGATTCCAGCAAAGGTCCCACTTCTAATTAGCTCTGTTAAACTAAATGTTCCTGGCTCCAGTTCAAAAATGCAATTGCCTCAAAACTAGTGCTGAGGAACTTGAAGCACAGGAGAAATTAAACCTCTTGGTAAACACAGGTTTCCAATCTCCATGGCACAGACCACTGCAGATGTGGTGATTAACTCTCACCCTATGCATGTTCACTGAGGCCAAGAACTAGAGAAGCTAGCAATCATCTGGACTCAACGCTATTAGTTTCTTATCACTGATGTTTTTTAGCTATGCACATTTCTTGTATTTGCTACTAAATGAAAATTATGGATTGGTTTTGAATTTTAGTTCTTTTAATATTTCAGTTAATTGTTAGCCCTCTCTGTCACTGTTTCTGGTAAGTGGTCCGCACTCGGGGGTCAGAGAGAAAAATACAAAGCACATAAAACACATCAAACAATACCACAGTAAGATTCCACTGATGCGTCCACCATTCTTCATGTCTTCTACCAGCAACACATCTGGGTTCTCAAACAATACTACAGTAAGATTACACTGATACGTCCATCACTCTAGAAGATGAAGCCTTTAGGCCCATACCTCTGCCCAGGCACGTGCACAGATAGACCCCAACTGGTGCTCAAGTGTTGTGGAGTATTCTGAGTATTATAAACTAATTCACAATAAGAAGATGGATTACAAATGCTGGTTTCAGTGCGGTTTAATTGCAGATCCTAAACCACAATTAGGGAAAAACCACCGGCAGTATTTCTGCAGAGCTGCGTTCGCGGGCTCATATTTAAAAACATAAACAGACACTCCCACTCAAGCCATAATTGGCTGTCCCTTACCCCAATTAAATGACCTCCTGTACTCTAACTCCAACCAATCAGAAGGCTTATAACCTAAGTCTAACGACCCTCCCCTTCTCACTCATCTTAAACCGTTGCAGTGTGTGTGACTAAAACCCCTTGAACTAATTAAATAAATTGTTACATTTCTTCTTAACACTATTACCTAACTTAAAAACATATAAAATTAATTAAAGAATGTAAACATTACTACACAAGCACCAGCCCTTGTGCCCTGGTTGAGAAAAAGTGCCCTTTTTTTCTGGAGACCAATTTTTTTTTTCAATCATCAATATTTCTAGAATACAAATTAGTCTCTCGTCATCAATTTCCCCAAACGTGTTTTGATATCTGAGGGGGCATTTATTTGGAGTTCTTGTGAGAATTTCGCCCGACATGCTCCGCGGCATAGACATTGTCGCTGCCAAATGTGAGTCCGCTGCCTAATGTGAGTCCGCCGCTGCCTGATGTGAGTCTGCATGCGCAAACACAAACGGTTTACGGCAGAAGGCTCAGGAGCAAACTATCCAAGACGCGCATGCTCATACATGGTTTAATATCAACGTATCTTCTCTTAACGCATAATGTAGGTTTATTTAACGTAGTGTTTTATAATTTTGTCAACGGTTTACAGCATAAGGCTCAGTGTCAATATATGGGGCTATGTTGTATTACTGTAGTAGGCTAATGAATGCACTGCTTAACTAATAATTCAATAAACATGAAGCTTAACATCATAAACCTTGGTGGATTTCAAACGTAAACAAATGCGCTTGTCATTCCACTTTATGCTGTAGCCCAGTGTTTTTCAACCTTTTTTGCATCAAGGCACACTTAAGACACAGAAAAAAATCTCACGGCACACCAACAACCGGAAATGATATGAATATCAAACCCAATCATCGTTTCAGCCTGAGCATAATATACTCTAAGAAATAAGGGAAACGCGTGTTCTATTTTTTGTATATCATTAAACCTAACGTCATCCTAATGCCAAGATATCATTTTAGACCGGCTGCATTACCGCCACATACAGAACTAAATGCAGGCAATTAGAACGACAACTGTCATGGTATATGAGCATCGTTAAGCGCTAATACTTTCCAAACAGAACGTTGTGCACCCGTTGAATTAATATGCCGCTGTCAAGCTAAAAAGGCACCGGATGCCAAAAAGAGCCCGGGTGACGTAATGTTGACTTTCGAACGCCTCTTGAGTGACAGTTTCTATGCCAACTAGGGATGCAAATGATTAATCGACTTTAGATTAATTGTCGATTAAGAGGTTGCTCGATCAAAATGTATTAATCACGATTAATCACTAGAGGGCGCTAGCGCGAGAGACCGGTTGAAAACAAATGTTCTCTGTGTAATGCGGTATTGAAATACAATAGTTCCACTAGCTCACTCAGTTACCATTAGAACACCGTGCATGCTTCTGTCCTGCATGGCACCACCAGTTCACCTGGTCAACCTAAAAATCACAGCTACACTGTATTATACCTTCTCTCGCTTACTGCCGCGAGTTATGGCTTATAGTCTTAAAACTCAGGTTAGCTAATAGCTCGTTAGCGGGCTAGCTCACTGAGACTTCATAGAGTTGGCTACCTAGCTCGTTAGCGGGCTAGCTCACCTTTTTATGAATGTGAATATCTCTGTCTACTCCCGCGCTAACGTGTGCCCGCGAGTTTGGCTCATGAGAGTAAGTAAGTAAGTAAGAGTTGAGTTGGCTATTTAGCTTGATAGCGGACTAGCTCACTCAGGCTTAATGATTAGATACCTAGCTCGTTAGCGGGCTAGCTTACCTTTGCCTGATGGCTTGTCATTAAGAATGTAAAGTTACTCTATCCCTCACTACCGTGAGCGCGAGTTAAACTTCAGAGAGTTGTGTTGGCTCTTTAGCTTGTAATAGCCTAGATGCAGTTTCTTCATAATCTATAGGCTCAATAATATTCTGTTTGGCTCTATTTAATTTCTTCTATTCTTTTTTGTTTTATGTCTGTTTCAAATGCAAGAACTGAGCCAGTCCATAATTTATTTCTTTTTTTTTTAATTAATGAATGGATTTTGTTATACCATAAAAAAACTTTTCTGCTTTCTTTTCCTAATGCATAATTACTTGAGGAATGTATGATAGAATATAATAGAATTATCATAATGTAATGTAATATAATAATAATAGGGCCTATTTTTAAAGGCCCTATTGAAGCACTGAAACTCAGGTGAAAAACGCCGCTTATCAATTAATCGAAAGTCGATCGATAAGATTATCAACTAATGATTAATGAATTAATCGATAATTTGCATCCCTAATGCCAACGTTAGCATTACGTAATCCGGTCACCACGTAGGCCGGCCGGGCGCTTATTAGCTTTAAGTCTCAGAGTCGTTCGAAAGCCATCAGCTACTTTTTAGTCGCTTAATATTGTGCCTTAACGGACACTACGCACCCGGACACTTTTTAGCTATCAGTCAGAGAGTCTCAAGAGTTGTTCGAAAGCCATCAGGTACTTTTTACACGCTTAATATTGGCTGCCGGTCTTTTGTAAGTAAGCACACATCAACAGGTTTCGCGCGCTAGCATCTATATTGCTAATAGCAATTCCTCCTTTTGTGCGACAATATTAAGCGACTAAAACGTAGCTGATGGCTTTCGAACTACTCTTGAGACTCTCTGACTGATAGCCAAAAAGTGTCGGGGTACATAGTATCCGTTTAGGCACAATATTAAGCGAATAAAAAGTTTTAGCTACACCTGCCTGCTGGTAACCTGTAAGTTAGCAATGTCCGCTAGCATGTCAAAGCTAGCAAGCCCCCGTTGTTCTTTAGTAAAATGTTGTGCAAACAATGCCCTGTTTTGTTCAAATTCAATTGTGGGTGCTGTCAGTTATGTCTTAAAATCACAACACATTAAGGACTTTCTTAATTTAAGCACAACAACAGATGAATAGCTTCAAGCTAACAAGATAGCTCGTTACACTAGCACGAGCTAGCTAATGAAATGTGCTTACTTTGATACTATAACCAACTAGCGAATCAACCACTTTCCTACCAAAGTCAAGCATCAAGCACATAGTTGTTTTGGTTTGTTTATTGTATGTCAAATACAAGCAAGCTGGTCTCAGGTAGCAAAGTACAATGCAAGATGCTCTGAGGTAAATCGCGTTAGGGTGACGTATTGGCGTTGGCATAGCAACTGTCACTCAAGAGTCGTTCGAAAGTCAACATTACATCACCCGGGCTCTTTTAGGCATCCTGTGCCTTTTTAGCTTGACACCGCCACGACGTGACATTACATTTATTATGAAATTACATAGTACTCACTTATTGCGAAATCTGGGCCTGTTTAGATGCACACAAACGTTGTATCCGGGCAGGAATTGATGAGAGGCACACACGTAATTCCTCATCAAGGGATCGCAGACGTTCTTTATGTTTAGTTTTGATCGCTGTTTAACTTGTAAAGCCAAGTATGTACTAGAACCTTTCCCCGTGACAACCAAGTGCCTCGCGTATAGAAGCTCCATCCACAAAGCGTACGTTAGCCAGGAGTTGGGCATGGCCACTTATATCTGCCGACTCATAGAGTTGCAAAGCAAATTTCCCGCTGCAGCGTATCTTCTCCAAAACAACACTCTCGATGTCATCACAGCAGACATGTCATCACGTCTCGCTATGGCAGGGCTCTCAAGTGTCACGCATTGAGCGTGACAGTCACTCATTTCGGTCTTTTGTCACGCACTCCCGCCACACATCGTATTTCTCACGCTGAAAAAAAACCCTCGGCTATTTAATGTGCCGCAGCGCGCAAACATGACCTGGTGGCACTGCCCTCACCATGGAGGAATCAAGGCAAGCACGTCTCACCGAATCCCCTGCAGTTCTGTAAGGTGCCACTTATCAGCCAATCAAAAAAAGAAATGGGCTACACAATAGCCAATCAGAAAAAAACGTATATTTTGTATCTGGGTAAGATTTAATCCAGCAACCAATGAAAATAAAGCATCCTGGAATTGCGTGCGATTGAGCTTGAAGTGATCCATGTCACCAGTTCACCCAAACACTAGACTGTCCTTTTTGCCTATGTTTGTGTTTACGACGTTTGTAGCAGGGACGTGCGGTCAGAGGAGGCAGATCATATATTCATATTTCTCTACTAATCTGTGGTATGGGTGTAATTTCTGCATCATTCCGATTATTTCGAGCATTTTTATTATCAAAATCGCTGAATTTGCGCATTTCCACAAAACAGGGACGTGCGGTCAGGTGAAGCAGAAGCATTAGTGTCTATGGGCAAGTGAGGCAGTGCCTATATATTTCTAAACTGCAAATTCAAAACTGTCAGAGTTGGGTAAAAGGTAATTTGAATTAGCATCCCACCACGGTAGTTATATTTTCCCTAGACAAAATGAAATGGGTCCATATCATTGGTGGGAGGGCTACATACGCTACCTTGTAACTATTAATATCTTATTTGACATGGTGTAAAAGTTAAATTAGCACACTGGTTGTACGTTTAGCTGTAGGCCTATAGCCTCTTAAAAGTCTGTTGAGTATTGAACCGCTTAACTTCTTATAATAATAATAAAAAAAAAACCGTTTAAAAGTAATAGTATTAGACAATAAAACATAAGGTTTTTTTCAGTTCTTGTCAGATGACAATTTTTAAACCATAGGCATATATATACATGTATGGAATGTATACATTTCATTTTTTTTTTTAAACAACTAGAGATCGGAATGACGTAATCCCTTCCGGTTTCTGTGCCTAACCAGCTACGAACCTCACAGCACCTCACTGGCTTGTATGCCTTTGTCTGAAACTTTGCAAAAATTAAATAAATATAGGTTTGTTTTGCTTGTATTATGTCTTGTCCTGTCTTACTTGCACCCCATGGCCTTCAAATCAAAGTCTTCTAAAACAAAATGCTTTTCAGTTATTTTGGTCTTTTTCAGACATTAAGACATTTAACACAATGCCACAATGAATGACCTCAGCATCAGAGATGTCTCACCTCATTATTGGCACCTATCTTCCTGCATAGTTACTGAGATAAAGAGAACACGAAGTGACACAACGTCTACGAGTGGGGTGGTATAACGTGACAACAAAAACCTTCTAGTCGGACCAGTGAGACAAGTTCCGACATTCCAAAAACCCTACTGGCTTCCAGCAAACGTACCATCCTTTTATTTAGTGTATTATCATGTTCCTGGCTCAAGTTCCAAAAAGGGTTTTGACTACGTGCTTCAAGCCTGCCCTTAGGGGGGATAAGCGATACAGGGCTCTCAAGTGTCACACATTGAGCGTGCCAGCCACTCATTTCCCCGCCACACACCATATAATTAAATGTGCAGGGGTGGTATAACGTGACTGAAAGCAATTCATTTTGATTGAGCCCTTTCTTTGTTCCAGGACACTATGTTCTCAACGTCAAGTTATTGTTATGAAGAGGTTCGTACAATGACGTAATCGAAGTCTGTCTTTATTAAACAACTATGCAACTACAACAGCAGTACACCAGTGTGCATGTTACAGGCCTCCTGATCAGTACTTACTCAGGTCTCCCTTCACATCCTGTTACTACAAAATAAAAGCATCCCTTACACTATTATTCCATAATACCACACTCACAACCCCCCCCCCTCTTAAGGAGCTCCGAGCATCGAGTAAGTCGTCTCCTGTTTTAATGTCAGAACAAATTCACAATGGTTTGTCACAAGCAATGACAACTTGACTGCAGTTAGAGAATATTTCCTAAAAAATTAGCATCAGTTTTTTATGAGTGTTTGTAGCCAACACAGTTTTAGGCTACAACCTACCTTTTACACTATAGCTTTGACTCCGAACTTCGTTTATAGGCTATAATACATTTGAGTTAGAGGAGGAGAGAGATTCAAGGAGGAGATGGTGGAAGAGACAGTGCAGGTGGAAGAGAAAGCATGGGGGCGGGGTGGGGCGGCCGTAGGCGTGGGGGATGTCACTCTTGCCCATCTTCAAAACTTGAGAGCCCTGCTATGGTGATGGTGTTATCTGAGAGGGGAACTTTAGCAATCTCCTTCACTGCATCTGGGCCTAGCATGAAATTGACAATGGCTTTGCAGGCGGGTTATATCAATGATTCAGTGTGTGGCTTTTTTGACTAAGCTATAAGTTCCGCGTCTAAATAGCTAGCTTCCAGGGCTCTCTCGGACACCTTTGTGACCTATGTCATCATAGTAGCCTGTTTGACAGTGTTGTCACTAGGGATGCTCCGATCTGATCGGCGCCGATCGTAATCGGCAGATATCCCCCTTATCGTTATCGATCGGAGTTCTCAAAACGGCCGATCAAACCGATCCGATCAGATTACTTAAAATCTGCGAGAGAACTACTATCAGAGACGTTTCAATAAAACGTTAGAGACAGGCATTTCAGGCCGCTACTGGTAGAAAATGATTCTTTAAAAAAAAGAAGCTTGTGATTGGCTGTGTCTCCATGTTATGAAATTTCATTGGCCCCCGTTGTTGGTGGCGGGTAGGTCAAAGTCAAAATCGAAAGTCGAGACAAAATGGCTTCGCCGTGGTGTCGGAGAAAGATAATACGTTTGCAATTTGCAACGCCTGCCCCAAAGCAGTTCCCCGTGGAGGCAGATTAAATGGCATCACGGAGAAAGTCAAAGAGAAACTGTCATTTGGAGAGTTTAAAATGATACTAAACGAAGGGAAATCTACTGTATGGAGATATTTCTGCTAAGTAGACGATGCAGATTCTTATTAGGCTGTTGGATATGTCCAATGTAGGAAGTGTGAAGTTTTAATGAAATATGATTGATGCAACTCTCGTTCTCCACAAAAACATGAATTAAACCCCGATGGTTGGATATAGATAGTTTTAGAACGAACGTCGGCGTGCTAAAAGATCTTCAATGGTAAGAATTGTCTGTTGTGCCTCCGTTGATGTAGCATAAAACGTGAGTTTTATTAAAGCATACCGTGTGTAATGTGTAGCTATTTCATTCCGTTTGTTAACCTTTCATGCTGCATGTATCTGAACGTAGTTGGAGATTGCAGGGGAGTACAATGCTCCACGGCCGAAGTAGATTATATGTTTTTAACTTCGGGGTTAAATCCCTTTCCTTTACGTCTGCTGCTGGTTAGATACAGACAGCAGGAAAGGTTAACAAACGGGATGAAATAGCTACACACGCTATGCTTTAGTAAAACTCACGTTACTCACATACTGGTTAACACTGTTACAGGGTCAAAGACAAAACTAGGTTTTCAAGCCTCAAAAATATAAAAGTATTCAACAACTTAAAACTTTTTACAGCACATTAATGTTTGTCGCTACATCCAAATTATGCGTCACCGTTGTCCTTCCTTTTAAAGGAGCCGCACCATTTTACTAAACGTTCTCGCAATGTGGATCATTTAATTGAAATATGCTTATTGGCCTTATTGTGTACGCTTGTGCGTTTAACAGCGCTTGATTGTGAGAGAGAGCATTTAACTGTTGATGCCCCAGTTTAATAATGCCAGAATATTCTTTAAAAAAACGTACGTCAATGTGGCATTAGTACTATGAACAGTTGAGAAATTGATTACGTCAGGCTCGGTTCGGATTCGAACATTTTTTAATGGCAGGTTGACTAAAAATGCTGAGATGCTTATATTTATCAAGGCAAATCTGCCAGTGATGCTGCTTAATCAGAAGTAAGGTTTGAATACTCTACTCTATTCCCGGGAAAGCTACTTTTAAGTTCCAAGAGCGTCTAGACAGTGGAGTGTTGCATATGTGCTTCTATTGTTGTGATATTCATTTAAAGATTTATATTTTTATTACTAATAATATTTATTATTTATTATTATTTTCACATTTTATAGTAAGTGAGATCTTCTACACTGGAATGTTGCACGTTCCCTGCAATAAAGTTGATGGTTGTCAATTCATGATACTCTCTCGTCTTGTTATTCAAATACTTAAAATACAATACCAATGTTGTTAAAAATAATTAATTTAATAAATAATGCTACACAATAAATAGATTGCTTCAATCGACACCGTGATCGGTGATCGGTTTTATCGGATCGGCAGATACTGATTTCAGTGATCGGTGATCGGCACCAAAAAACCTGATCGGAGCATCTCTAGTTGTCACACATACAAACAAAATAGTTAAAGTCCTTGTCTTGCAGCGCAGGGTGTTTAGTTTGCAAGTGGCGTTTAAGCTTGCTAGGGACCATGGCACTGTTAGCCAGCTTTCCCCAAAACTCAACGCACAACACTTTTTTTAATTGTCGCCTCAGTAAATCTGCCTATTACTGTATTTACGCTGCGTACCGCCACCAATAGGCAGAGGGGAGTATTGAGCCTTCATACCACCAACAGCGCGATGTCACACACACACACACAAACACACACGTTGGCTCTTCGCGCACATAGTGATTTTTCTCACCAATGAAGTGACAATATGTAAAAAATGAATATTTTTCACGGCACACCGGTTGAAAAACACTGCTGTAGCCTACACCACCAGCATTACCTGGCTCGTTGTACTACAATAGTGTCGCAAAGTTTGCGCATGCGGTCTCACATCAGGCGGGTCCTCACATTTGGCAGCGACAATTGTCATAGAATAAGTATTCTTTGCCTATGATCTGTGGTGCTCACAAGCCCCCTTCGCGCCCCTCCCTCCTCATCCCCCACATCAGTGTTGAGCGGCAGGCCAACAGGTGCAGCCTACTTCTTCACTGACCTGCATCAGACAAACAGGTAATGACGGTGTTTGTGCAATCCCCCGACGTTGTATAAATTAACAACATTAGTGCCGCTGAAAACAATACGTCTAAAAAACTGGTCTGGTCCGACGTTTCCTAAAAAAATAAACAGACAACTAACTTGATTTCAAAGCATTGTCCAGCTGTTTACTGACGTTTGTCAGGTTTAATGACATTATTTGTCTGAAAGTGCATATTTTGTGTTGTATAAATGCCGTTTAAACAATTTCGAAAGTATGTTGAATGTTTGTCTATAAATGTCACGAGAATTCACAGCTAGAAAATAGCAGGTAAACTATGCTAGCTCTCGGGGTCATGCTATCCTTGTCCCACATTGTTTAACGTGATATTTATGTATCTCTTCGTTTTGCCTGTTTTACAACGACAACCAGAATTTTTCCTCCCAAAAAATTATGAAGGGCGGTCATTCCAAAAGCATTGGTTTTCTAAAAATGGGTGGCTGGAGTATTCCCCAAGTTCAGATTTGATGCACAAGCATGGTGAGGTGGACCAATTACAGAAAAAAGGCACCCTAGACATAATTTGATGTATCAGACGTTAAGGGAGTGGAAGCCAGAGAGCGAGAGAGATTTAATTTCATTAATAATTTTGGTGATGGACGCCCTTTTTTTTTTTTTGAGCACCTGCCCCCCAAAATGTCTGTGCACGTGCCTGCCTCTGCCCATTATAATCCATTCTCTCTGCTTCTATCTAATGGCAAAAACAATTTACTGCACAAATACATTTGAATTTTTAGTATTTTAGATTTTACATTAAGTGTTTTGCATTTTAATATTTAACTTTTTAGTACTTTATCATTGAAAGTTTGACTTCGTCCTGTTCCCGTATGACAGTATGCCTTCAGGACTTACCATACTGTCACACTCCCCTCCACAGCACTTAGGTTTCTTTTCTCCCTTCCACTGACAGACCTCTGCTGGATTTCCGCCTTCTGCAACTTTGCAAAAACTCAAAATATTTCATTCACATTTTCAGTTTTCAGTATTTATAATTTTCTGTTGTATCCATTGTTAATCTATTTCTTATGTAACGTAGTATTTATTGTTACACCAGGTTTTTTATTGCTTTTAGCTTGATTGTCTCTCCCTTGTACGTTGCTTTGGACAAGCGTCTGCCAAATGACCAAATGTAAATGTAATACAATTGAAAATCAAAGAAAATGTGCGTGACATAAAGATGTTTCACTCAGCAGAAATTGTAGTTCCTGACAAACACAACGCTTTACGTAACAGCGCACAGAAGTAAGCCCAAACAAGTGGCACTTTCAACCCTGATTGCAATGCAAAGACAACTTTAGTTAATTCTAAAAGTACTTCACTTACATCTATCTATAAAGAAATACCAAGAATCTCTGTGTGTCTGTCAGTCAGTCTGTCTAGGGCGTATCTCCCTGACGGTAGTTACGTTAGTTATGAGATTTCGCATGTAGCTTACGCATGTCATGAACCTGTGCATCCTTGATTTTGAAGATTTTTGAAATCATAGTTTGCGAGATATTTGTATTTTACCGTTTCCCGTAGGCACTAATGGGTTATCGTTTCCCGTAGCAAGTCCCACTGTGCACCGAAATGACGTCACAATCGAACATTTACGCGTAGCGGTATTAAAACTATCCTGCCTTCACTCAAAGATCAGAATTCTATTCAACGTTGCCGGTATGAGATTTCGCATGTAGCTTACGCATGTCATGAACCTGTGCATCCTTGATTTTGAAGATTTTTGAAATCATAGTTCGCGAGATATTTGTATTTTACCGTTTCCCGTAGGCACTAATGGGTTATCGTTTCCCGTAGCAAGTCCCACTGTGCACCGAAATGACGTCACAATCGAACATATACGCGTAGCGGTATTAAAACTATCCTGCCTTCACTCAAAGTTCAGAATAGCGTTGGATACGATAAGGAGGTCCGCATTCAAATTCTTCTTGGTGAACAGATACAGACTTTTGCTCAGGTAATCTTAAGACAGTGATTGATTTTATCTATTGGTTTATTTTATAAGCTTCTTTATATTAAGTTTCAAAGTAATGTCTAGAGTTGTACAGTCATCTAACAGACAGGGAATAATAAGCCATCAAAATATTTATATTGTTTATTAGTTTAGCATATTTTTACAGTACATTTCTGCACTTATTCGACTTACAACTTGGCAAACTCATTTCATAAGCATGGCTGAAATGTAACTGTGATTACAGCACTTATTCATGGCATATGCAAAACGCATTTTAGCAACGTTAATTATGTCATAGTCATAGAACAGATGTATTTGTATAAGAGTTAGCTTTCTATTCAACGTTGCCGGTTAGCCTAGACCAGTGACCATGTGTTCATGGCATGCATCTACTGACGCAATGAGAGAGGTTTTCCGATGTATTAGTGTCCCGATGTATCTGTTATAATTCGTGTGTACTTTGTTTTCTCATTATTGCAATATTATAAACCTCAGTCTGCATTTACCCTGGCTGGGAGAGGCTGTCATTCCGAAGATACACGGTGTGATCGCCTTTGCTCTGTGTTCATTAAACCTGTCAGAGTGTATGAATAAACGGCTGGGTGCCAATCAAAATCACAACGCAAGAGTGGAGTACTACACCGCTACAAATGGTAGATAATATTGATAAGCCTCAGAGGCTTTCAGATTGTTCATTGCTTTCCCATCTGTTGCTATGGAGTCCACGAAATACGCGCAAATAAACATTAAAACATTTCTTAATGAAAAGGAAACATGCATCACAATAATACTTCAGTGTGACCTGTACCTATGTGGAGTGCAAATATGTCTGCTATTACACTACCCAACAGCTACACCGACGTCTGCTAACACTACAGAATGCATAATTCCTACGGGCACTGCACTAGTGTCTTAAAAAAAGAGTTGACAGAATTGCTGAAGATTGTACAGTTGAATGGCCCATAACTCTCTCCTTCATCAGCTGAATATAAAACAATATCTGATGATCCTCCACATCAAACAGCACACACTGTATCATGTTTACATCACACAGAAGGTTTCTGTTTATTTCTAGTTTTGGAGGTGTGGACATCAGATAATTCACACACAATGGAAGATATCTAAAAAACTAAATTAGATTTGAAGATTTAAATGTAGACCTAACAAAGCCTGTTATAACATTAGTTCTGAATCACATAACTGATTGCCTTACTCTCAGTAATGCCTTTTGCCCCAGGCTTTTGGCTACACTCAGTTTATCCAACACCTCTAGGGGCACTAACCACCTTGGCATGAACTACACTGTAGACGGTGCTATAATACCAGCAATGTGCACAAAACCTGTTACAGTCGACTTCAATATAAAAACACAGCAATCCAGCACTTTTTCAAATTCACCTTTATTCTGTTTTTTTTACCCCCTTAGGCTTTTACACTGTGGGTCAAAGTTTTGCACATAGACAAAGCATCTTTCACATGTCCAGTGTTACTATGTACAATATCAAAAGTGGTTTGCTGGAAAGGTCATTACAGACAACAACATAAATGCAAGGCCTTGGGCTTCAAACTCCCGGTCTGAATATGGGCCTCACTCTGATCATGTCTATAGCAGACATCCCCACTCTTCAACCCAAACCAGGCCTTTGGCTACACTTTACCGTTAATCATGCAGTATACTTTAACACTACAACACTAACACTATACATATTTACTGATTCCTGCATGCTGATGATCCCAGAGTTGTCCTGATTGTTTGACAGTAATCCAAAACATCATCAACATCAAAAGGATATCCAGTGAGTACACAAAGGCTATTCTTCCAAAGAGAAGGAAAGCCTTTTAAATAGTTGCTCAGATTGTGCTGAAGTTGTGCTGTGCATGGTTAGAGCATTACTAGAATTTGATGTAAAAAAGTCATCAGATCTAAAAATGAATTATAATAAATTCACAATGTCCACATCGTTTACGTATGAAACACGTTGATTCTGCACCCCCTCAGACTGACAGATTTCTATATCTTGTTGATAAAGGAAACATACATTAATTCCCAATGTTGCTGTAAAACATAGTTACATAGCTATTCATTCATATATCATGGAAGAAAACATAAACATGGTCACCATTCTACTCTACCTCACTTCTGCCATTTCAAGCACCCTTCTGGCAACACTATACAGTTCATCCAACCCTTCTAGGAGCACAGATCGTGTGGTAACAAACGATACTCCATCTGCTGCTGTGATGCCAGTAGCAGGTGCAAGGAGGCACAGTGCCTCGATAGCACCTGCTACCGCAAGTCTTCCTGCCATTTTTGTTGCTTTTTCAGCAATCGCCCTGGCAAGTGATGATTTTTTAACCTCTTCCAGTATTGGCTTAACTCTCTCTGATAAATTTGTAAGTGATCCATCATTTAGACCAAGTGCATAGTAGCATTTGGTTAAGAAAGACAATATCATGGCAACATCACATGCTAGTGGCACACCTGGTACTGGGACTGCTGCTATGGCACCTGATGTGAGGGCCACAGCCCATGCTACTGCCTTGAACATTTTGTATTTCGTCTCAAGAGATGCCTTACAATAAACGGGCAAACTCATAACCAGAGCATCTCTTGTATTTTGGAAGGTCTCTCTCCAGATTATTTACCAGTTCCTGGAAGTCAAACCTTTCCAGGTTATGGGATGTAATGAGGTAGACAGGGGATCCCAATTGGCTGAGATTTTCCAGACAGTAGTTTCGTATTTTGTTAAGTGTTGCCTCCTCTTTCACTCCCTTTTTCCCTTCTTGTTTTACATCTGAGTCAGTCTTTGTGCGAACAAAGTAGAAACTCTTGTTAATTTTCTTGATTTCTTTTGCCAGCAGCAAGTCATTGTCCCTGAATCTTGATGCACTTACTATGATAAAGAAGTCATAATTTTGGTATTTGACATCATTCATGTAGGTTTCTGCTTTGAACTTTGGGCTCCCTATGCCTGGCAGGTCCCAGATCTTCACATTGGGCATGTTTGGGTGGGGGTACTCTTTGGGCTCCATGGTAGTTTCTGTGACTCCTGTTTCTGCAGCTCCTTCATCAGTATCTTTAAGACCCCTGAAGGCATTAACAAAGGAGGACTTTCCTGCCCCAGTCTCCCCTGTCACAGCAATGTTGAGGGTGATGTTATCTAACCTATCAACTTCTTCTCTGGCTCTGTCAATTGCCCGCTCCCAGGTCGGTTCACCAGAATCATTTAGTATAGCACGGAGATCATCCTGTTGATCAGCCATGATCTAAAAAGAAAAAGGAAGGTAACGTTTTATATTATCTCATGTTCTGTTTTTGCAAATAAGCTATCTATATAGCATAAAAGCATATAGCATAATTACTGTTTTTCAACAGTAAAATCACTAATGTTGACAAAATCTGAAATGTGCTTGCATCATAATTACAGCTCAAAAACTGAACTTAAGTCTCAAGCCTAAAGTCATTTTAAATTATTTTTGTAGATACATCTAGGCTCTGTAGCTGAACTGATAGTAGTATTTGATGTATATGGGGGCTTTTGCAGTAACTGTGTTGTGAATCATTTTGTTTGGGAAGAGGGTCAGTGAGGAAGGGCGGTCATCATTCTAGTGAATGCAGATCACAATAGGGTTAACGTAAGAAAAGAGAGTTTTTTTTCCGTAATTTCTGTATTCTGGATAATGCATATTTTTAACTAAATGTATGGGCTACTAATACATTAGAACATTAATGTATTACAAAAACAAGAACATAGTATGAAGTGAAATTATTGTTGTGTGCTTACTAGAAAAGAGGATTTTAATGTATTATTTAAAACAAATTGAAAACAATTTTTATCTAAATATTAAGCAAGCTTGGGCAGTCACGGAATACATGGAAGGTATGGATACAAAAAAAGGTAACTATTCCGGTACAATTAAAAAAAAGAAAGACGTTATTAGATTACAGATACTTTTAGCAAAAATAAGGATTATTAACAGGATTACAAATAGATGCAGAACATTATACTATCATCCACATGCACACTTTACAATACGTCACGAGAAGACAACAGAGAAAACTACAAGTCCATATGATGACCTCGAGTTAAAAAATGCTTTCCCTGGCTGGAAATATCGACACTATTTTGTCCTTAAAGCTGAAAGTGGGAAGAACATAACCTGGGGTAAAAAAAACTGTCATTATCCAAGGACTCAACGTCAAATGTCCACGACATCCAGTTAGCTGAGGTTAAAGTTGGTTAGCTAGGATAGCTTGTATGAATAAAACACAAGCCCCTGAACTACATATGTTAGTGGCAGTTTAATTGACGTTTCAGCGTGATGTGTGACTGAGTAACATCTGCTCATTAACAAAGCAAGTTTGGCCACATGTAAGTTAAATGTGCACCTTTACCGCGAATATCACTTATACAACATTCAAACAGCATATTTAAACTATACTACTATACTTTACTACTCTGTAGGTCTGCCCTATGTTTTAACTTGGAACCCGTATGCCTACTGTTAGTATTTACTTAAATAATTTCTTCTCTTTGACTGTTTAGAAGGAGGACACTTGATTCATTACAAATACTGGATGTTATAAATCTGTGTTGATTTTATTTTTTATTAGCCTATACTGTGGTGTTGTGCACTAGAGGTTGGATACACGACTCGGGCCCGTGGGAACCCGACGGGACCCGATGGGTCGGGCCGGTTTCGGACAAATATTCAGAAATTATAATCGGGCTAGGCAAGGACACATCAGCGCGATAAGGCATTGAACATTCCATATTTAAGATATCTTAATAAATGGTGAAGTCAACCTGTCTGCTTCACATGATGCAGAAGTTTCCGAGGAAGGATAACAGCCTTCTTCCCATGGCAGGAATTTGTTTATGTCCTAGCTGTGACAACACGTTTACAGGCCGTAACATGGCATCATGGAGGAAGTTAAAAAGAAACTGTCATCTGGAGAGTTTAAAACAATACTAAATTAAGGTTAATCTACTGTATGGAGATATTTCTGCTTAGACGTCGATGCAGATTCGAATAAGGCTGTTGGATATGTCTAATGTAAGAATTGTGAAGTTTTAATGAAATATGATTGATGCCATCCTCTTTCTCCACAACAACATGGATTAAACCTCAATGGTTGGACTTTGTAGATAGTTTTATAACGAACGTTGGTGTGCACTTGAAGTTTTCAAGACTTGTCTGTTGTGCCTCCTTCGGTGTAGCATATAACGTGAGTTTTATTTAGGCATAACGTGTGTAATGTGTAGGCTATTTCATTTCGTTCTTGCAATGTGAATCATTTAATTTCAATAAGCTTATTGGCCTTCTTGTGAGTTTAACAGCGCTTGTTTGTGTGAGCGGGTGCATTTATCTGTTGATGCCGAGTTTAATAAAGGCAGGCTATAACTTAAAAAGCGTACGTAAATGCGTCATTAGTATGCAGTTGAGACATTGATTCCGTCAGGCTCGGGTTCGGACAAAATATTTGAATAGCTGTCGGACGTGTGTCGGACTCGGACAGAATAATGCGGCCCAATCCACACTCTATTGCGCACTATAGGTCTGTAGGCTGAATTTGCATAATGACAAGCAGATCTGTCTTGAACAACACTGAGCAGAGGGCAGGTTTAATTCTTATAACTTGGTTTTGCTCATTTTCTTTTCTAAGGTTACATTGTGCTGTTGACTTACAAAATACGCCAAGTAAAAGCCATCTTATTGATGTCTCTTTTCTATTGTCTTCATTTGCACATTTAGCATTGAGGTAATCCGAAATCAACGGAAAGTAATCAAGATACATTATTTTAATATTGTGATTAGGGTTGCAATGGGACAGAACATTTCCGGAAACTTTCCATGAAGATATGCTCGGGAATTTGGGAAATTTTGAGCATTAAAAGCACTACACAAACATTGCAACTGGCAGTGAATAAATAAATAAGGACTAAACTCAATCGCGTGGATATAGCCATATTGGAAAAGAATGGACACATCTACATTCTGCAATAGTACTTCCACCTCTGCACCGGTGAAGTTAGGTCTGAGTTATGAGGACAAAATTTCCCTTTAAGTTATTCCGGTTAATTCCCGTATATTCTCGTTAATTCCCGTATATTGTTTTGGCGCCAGATCAAATTGTTTTGGCGCTGTGTCTCTCTCTGACCTGCCGGGATGTGGGTGAGCCCAACAAGCTTGTTGTTGTTGTTTAATAAATATACTTATATGTAACTCCGGACTCCTGAGGTAACTTGAGTGAAGTTTCACTTTACATGTCATATTACGTGTCATATTGGGCTGGACAAAAGATGTCTTATGGAGGCAAAGCAATGCTGACTATTTTAAAAAGGGTGTAGAATGTAAATGAACCATGAGACGTAAACAAGAAAATGATACAAAATGAATATATCAATAACAACAAAATAATAATAAAAATAATAACAAAAACAAAAACAAGAAAATGGTATGAAGTGAAATGCTTTTTGTTTACTTACTGCAAAATATTTGTGTCATGTAGTATGTAAAAATTTGAAAGGAATTACGGCAGACTTGAACTTGAGCTTGTCACTGTGGAGAGAAAGACAATATGCCTGATGAAAGCAAAGCAATGGTGACTATTTTAAAAAGGAAAAAGAATGTAAACAAACCATGAGAAGCAAACAAGAAAAAGGCAAATTATTCCTGTGAGGGTAATTCTTGTTTTGTAGTCACAAACAGGCAAGCAATGCATTAGGGATGCATGACTGATAGCAAGTGGTCGGGAGACACTGAAGGAATTCATATTGAGCAGTTTTCAGGTCCCACATATCACATTTTCTTGACCTCTGGTTTCACGTTACATTAAATTAAGCATACTCCATAGACACTCCAGTACAAATATATGTTATTAAAGACTAAAGATTCCTTAGATAATCAATCCTATTTTTTAATTAATGAATGATTTTAGGTGTGCCATGATTTTAGGTGTGCCATCTTCTTAAACCATGTTTGGTTTAAGAAGAAAGCATCCTCCTACGGTAGGACATTAAAAGAGGTGGTATGAATAATGAATGGTAAGAATAACACTATCACACATAGCTTCTTTTTGTTTTGTAAACTTTTTTAACCTTGGAAATCAAGATACCAAATTAATTATTAAACTGTTGCATAGCTGATTGGCAAATTATATAGCATTTATGTTAGCGACGGCAAAACTGTAATACCTGCGCTTCGGCTGAGCAACTGACAAACAGGTGCATCTCAAAAGAAATAATATCGTGGACAAGTTCATTTTTCACTGATTTATTTCAAAAAGTGGCACAGTTAAAACAAAAAAGGCTTGAAACATGGCCGCAACCATTCAAGAATATATGAAGGTGTCACTTAATGAATGAAATGACGGGACATTTTTTACCACGATATTTTATTCTTTTGAGATGCACCCAGTGGCGGTTCTACATGGAATTACGCCCCGGGTGAGACCCCCTCCGAGCGCCAGCCCAGCCCCCCTCGCCGGAAAAAAACGACAGAAGTGAAACACAACCATCATTTCTCAATTGACCGATCGCTAAGCACCACCCCCTTATATTAGTAACTGTTGCTAAGCGCTTGGTGAGCAGGGGCGCCTGCAGCTGCGGGGAGCGCCAATTTGCCAATTCCCACACACAGTGATATGAGAGATAGATAATAGAAAACCGCTTTGCAGCCCAGATGATTTTTATTTTATTTTTTTAAGTGCTAGTGCCGCCCTCCACGTGTAAAAAAGTGCCGCCTGGGCGGCTGCCCGGTTCGCCCGTGCCTAAAACCGCCCCCTGGATGCACCTGAATGCCAGTCGCTAGGCCAAAATGTATTAAAGATTACTGTCGCTAACATAAATGTTAAATAACATTTTACAGTAACGGTAGATTATACATATACCCTACATTTCTCGTCAATATTAGCTTCTTTTGAAAAACGATAGAATAGCGTAACGTTAGGTTCCCTATCGCAGTGGGACTGCGATGTGATTGACGGGAAATGACCTGTTCATTGACCAATCGAAGTACTTTCTATTCACGCCGGAAGGCCGAATTGTGGCAAATCACCACCCTGAGCCCGCCCCCTCAGGAGTCTATATATTGCTGGTGAATATGCCGCGCTGTCTCTTTTCGACCTTCGCCTTCGAGCTTACGGATCTATCGACAAAGACCAACTATCACGCTTGCGTATCCTTTCTCTTTGTGTGCTTATTTTTACTCTTTCGAGTTGGCGAGTTGAATTATTCCTTACTAGCTCTGAGTGCTGCAAGGATATTTTACGCTTAAGCAAGATTGCAGTCCGGCTGGTGTCCTCGCTCGTCCTCGACTTGCTAGTTCACTGTTGCTTGAAACGTGCTACGTTGACTAGCTCTTGCTAATTGTGTCTCTTTTACAGATTCAGGATGTCCCGTCTCTATGTGGATTGTGGCCATCCCAAGGACAAGGGTGACCGGCATCGCAGCGCACGCTGAGGCTGCGTTGTCTGGAGAAATCCCTCCTGCATGTGCGCTCTGTGCCGCCATGACGACGGCACGAGTCACAAAGCGCCTCTCTCTGTGGGAGAGAGAGCATGCATCCGGGAGTGAAGCCTGCGCTGTCCGGGGTGGTGTCCCCGGACGGGCGAGGCTCCTCTCGCCCTGGAAGCAGCAGGGGTCCTGGCGGTTTCCCTTGAGAAGCTGCTGGGTCCCCCTGCTCTTCGCCAGCGCGCTCAGTGGCCCCAGTCGCGGTGACTGCAGAGGCCGCCGAGCCGCTATTTGAGCTCGACGCCCAGCTCGACGAGTTGGACGTCGACGCCGGAGGAGAGAGTCTGCTCGATGACTCGTTCGAGGTTGACTCGGACGAGGAGACAGACATGGTGATGGGTGACGCGCCGAGGGCACTCTCCCGAAACCTGGGTCACCAGCTACACGAAGTAGCGGTGAGGGCGGCGAGCCGGCTTGGTCTCCCCCTCCCCCCTCCGCCTAACATGCGTTCTGCATTGTTGGACGGAGAGTACTACGGTGACCCACCCCGGCCAGCTTCCTCAGATATCCCCTTCTTCGAGGAGGTACACGAGGAGCTGGAGACCTCATGGGCTGCGCCGTACTCAGGGCGCGCTCCGGTCCCAGGGTTCGCGGAGTACCTCCACGTTGACCGAGCGAAAGAGAAGGGCTACCTCTCCTTTCCGCCGGTGGAGGACACCGTGGCAGGGTATCTCTCCCCTGCATCCCCCACGATGAGGCTCGGCCAGAAACCCGTGCTACCCACCAAGAGCGCTCGACACCTGGCGGTTCTGGCCAAGAAGGCTTACTTAGGTGCGGGGCAGTCCGCCTGTTCTACGAACACGGCGGCGCTGCTCCAACGTTATCAAGCCAAGCTCCTCACGGAGCTTGCGGCTCGTCTGGGGGACGACGAGACGGTGGAGGAGTTACGGAGAGCAACGGATTTGTCTCTCCGCCTCACCAGGTGCTCGTCGCAAGGGCTAGGGCGAGTCATGGGGGCACCTGTGGCTCTCCCTGGCTAAGCTTTCTGACAGGGAGAAAGCACCACTCCTTGACGCTCCAGTCGGTGAAGCGGTGGGGGCCATGAAGGAGAAATTCGAGGCTGAGCAGAAGAGCCGCGAGGCTTTTCAGTCCTGGATGCCTCGGTCCAGCAGCTCGGAGACGATGCCCTCTTCAGGGCAGACAACACCGGCACAGGGTGTGAAGCGGAGTGGGTTCCGATCCCCAGCTCCTCCAGCTAAAGTGGCCGCACGCCGCGGCTGGAACAAGAACCCGTTCCGGCCACAGGCTCAGCCTGCTAAGCCACAGCAGCAACAACAGCAGCAGCCAGCGGCACAGACAAGCTCCGGGGCCACGCACAAACCCACACGACGTGGTACGAGAGGGCGAGGGAGACCGCAAGTTCCCTGATGTTCAACGCCCCCTGAAACGAAAGGGGGGGGGAGGTGGTGTGCCCGCCACCACCTGGGAAGATCGCCAGATGCGCTCATGTAAACCCCATGTCCAGCACGACGAAATTGTTCCCACAAGCACAACATTCCCATCTTCTCGGCACTGTCCCGTTAGGCGCAGACACAAGACAAGCTTGCTTTTCCCCTCCCGCGATGCACCCGTTGCATTCGCCAAAACCAATTTTTTATCCAAACCAAGAGGGGGAAACCCCAGATCTCACCCTCCTCTCTAGGAGTGGGGTCAGATCAAGGTTTAGACAGATTGGTGATGAGCGGCTTAGTAGCCGACAAATTCAAAATAAGCCCCAGGCTGGCAGACTGCGTTTGGAGCTGGCGCGCATGCGCAGTCTCGCCCTGGGGGTTGAAAACGATTTCAAAGGGTTACACTCTTCAGTTCGCAAGGCCTCCGCCCAGGTTCACAAGTGTAATTCAGTCACGGGTGCCACGAGATCGCGCACATTTCCTTCAACAGGAGATAGATGCGCTACTCGTGAAAAGGGCTATAAGCGTAGTGCCACCAGAGAGTGCAAACTCGGGGCATTACAGCAAATATTTCCTCGTCCCCAAAAAGGACGTGAATTATCGCCCTATATTAGATCTACGTATACTGAACAAGTCTCTCATGCCGCTGAAGTTCAAAATGTTAACTCCACGCCGGCTGATTCAGTTCATAAAGCCGAACGATTGGCTGATCACGTTAGATCTCAAAGATGCTTACTTCCATGTTCCGATTCATCCCAGACACTGCAGGTATCTGAGATTCGCATTCGGCGGGGTAGCATACCAGTTCCACGCACTTCCATTTGGTCTCTCCCTAGCTCCGAGAGTATTCACGAAGTGCGTAGAGGCTGCCATCGCTCCATTGGGAAAAATAGGCATTCGCTTATTCAACTACCTGGACGATTGGCTTCTCGCTTCTTGCTCAGAAGCGGAGGCGGTGCGAGAGTGCCATCTCGTGGTGGCACACCTGTATCGCCTCGGATTTGTTCTGAACAAAGAGAAAAGCTCACTGCGACCTCAGCAGACGGTGCCTTTTCTGGGCATGATAGTAAACTCTGTGGCAATGACATTGTGTCTGTCGCCAGCACGAATAGAGGCTATCAGAGACTGCGTGCAGATGTTCAGACTAGGGAGGAAGGTTTCCTCCCTTCGCTGTCAGAAGCTCTTGGGTTTGATGGCAGCCGCAGCAGTGGCACGCCCCCTCGGGATGCTTCAGGCACGTCCATTTCAGGCATGGTATCTGTTATTGAAACTCGACTCCGCCAGAGACAAGTTTCGCTTGATCACGGTGGATCGCAGATGCTGGCAGGCCTTGACTGTATGGCGATCCCCGCATTTCCTCGCGGAAGCGGCTCCGCTCGGTGCAGTGGTGAGACGCGTTATCGTCACCACAGACGCCTCCACTACAGGCTGGGGTGCGATATGCGAAGGATATTCGGTGAACGGGCTCTGGTCATCAACGCAAGCCACGTCACATATAAATGTGTTGGAACTGCGAACGGTGTTTCTAGCGCTTCGCCACTTCATTCACATTGTGGGCGGAACCAGATTTGGCTTCGGTTTTGGGGGGCGACAACCCTCCGTTAGGCGTAGACGCGCTGAGCCGGCAATGGCCCAACATGCGTCTTTACGCATTCCCTCCGATTCCTCTGCTACGTCAAGTAATCCGCAGAGTGGAGGAGGAGGGCTTGGAGTTGATATTAGTGGCGCCACATTGGCTCAATCAGGCATGGTTGGCGGATCTAATCAGACTGTCAGTGCAGCCTCCGTGGGAGCTCCCTCTGCGCAGGGATCTCCTCTCACAGGCCCACGGGACGGTGTGGCACCCCAGGCCAGAGCTGTGGCAGCTCAGGGCCTGGCTCCTGAGAGGAACAGGCTCTTAGCGTCAGGCCTGTCAGATTCTGTGGTGAATACTATACAGAGCGCTCGGGCGTCGTCTACCCGATCTCTGTATACGCTCAAGTGGCGCATGTTCGAGCGATGGTGCGCTGCGCGCCAGCATGACCCTATCGAGTGCGCCTTGGGCATCATCTTAGAATTTTTGCAACAATTGTTTGATGAAGGGAAAGCTGCTTCTACTATCAAAGTGTATTTAGCAGCCATTTCCGCCTGCCATATTGGCATTAACGGTAAATCTCCGGGTAGTCATCCATTGGC
This sequence comes from Sprattus sprattus, assembly GCF_963457725.1. Taxonomy (NCBI): domain Eukaryota; kingdom Metazoa; phylum Chordata; class Actinopteri; order Clupeiformes; family Clupeidae; genus Sprattus; species Sprattus sprattus. The sequence goes on along the minus strand of NC_137922.1, from coordinate 45,843,872 downwards.
TTCGCGCTTTATGGCTGGCATAAGGCGACTTAGAGTGCCTGTCAGGCACCTATTGCCCTCTTGGGATTTGCTAGTGGTGTTGCGAGCGCTCACGGGTCCTCCGTTCGAGCCTCTAGAAACGGTGGACTTGAAGTTTGCTTCTTGGAAGACTGCGCTGCTACTGGCACTGGTGTCTGCGAAGCGCGTTGGTGACATGCAAGCTCTGTCGGTCAGCCCGTCGTGCATTCAGTTTTCGATTGCCGGGGACAGGGTAGTATTGCGCCCTAACGCAGCATACACACTCAAGGTAGTGACGACTCCGTTTCGTAACCAGGTCATTGAGTTGGCCGTATTCTCGCCCCCTCCTTTCGCGTCAGCGGAGAAGGAGCGCTTGCACAAACTCTGCCCGGTGCGCGCTCTGCGTATTTATGTAGAGCGCACGACTTCATTTAGGCAATCGGATCAATTATTCGTATGCTTTGGTGCAAGCGCCAAAGGCAAACCCGAGCCTCTCCCGGTGGCTGGTGGAGGCTATCACTTTGTCATATACAAGTTTGTCGTTGTAACCCCAGGAGAAGCTTCGTGCGCATTCTACTCGTGGGGTTTCGTCATCCTGGGCCCTATTTAAGGGCATGTCAGTGGATGACATTTGCAAAGCTGCGAGCTGGAGCTCTCGCCACACCTTTATTAATTACTACATGTTGGATGTGGCGGAGCCTGGTGTCCTGCAGAGCGTGTTGCAGGCAAATGATCTGTGATCATATGCAACATGCAATGTTACTATCTGCGTGGCCGTCTCCCTTTATGGATTAACTTGTTACTGCTTTAACGCCCCCTAATGGACCCGCGGGCGGGCCCGTACTGGATAAATCGCCAAAACAAATCCTGAAAATTCTATTTCTGAAAATATGATTCAAACTCCCATTTAATATTTTTTTGTGGTAATCCAACTATGTGTAAACCGATTTTCAGTTGTCTACATGCATCCGTTACAAATAAATAAAATTTTAAACACACCATGACACATCCTCATTTTTTACATATGGAGCAGCCTCCTCCCATAACTAAGCCATTTAAATGTGTTTCTGCATTATCCGTACCTTAAATAACGTTATAGAACTTTCATTTACCTTCAAAACATCTAAAAAAAAACAGAACTGAACTGCATGGTTATGTCCATAAAGTTGTTTATTCACTTGCTCACGACATTGAGAAAAAACGTTCACTTTCTTGTATGTTTCTGATGACGATCTCCTCGCTCTCTTCCTGACAACACTACACGAAGTTATCACGTGATGTTATATATAGTTACAAAGCTTAAGACCCCCTCTTTCAGAATCTTTGGATTTTATTGGCTGTTAAACACATGTTTGTCATGAGTGACAGGCATTACCACCAATGGCATCAGCTCTCAATCATCAAGCTGCTCAGGCATGTCCTATCATATCACTTTACACTTCTTGTAAGACTTCTCAGTAGTGATTGACACCTGTTTTACCGAATAATAGAGATTCTAACAAAAAAGTAGGTAGGTCATTTGCCCTGATTGCTCAGTCCTGGAGTTTAAATTTTTGAAAGCGTAACTCAAGAGTCTCAGCTGCGCTCCCGGTGCGTAAATGGGCCATTTTGTTTACCTTCAAATGCGCACAGCAAGTGGTTTGGTCCACACGATCCTGAGGGCTTGTTTGTGCATATTTTTGGCTGCAATTTGTCTCCCTTGTACTCATCCATCATGGCAAGACGAGTGATAGAGATTATTTCCAAACACTGTTAATGACTTAAGAATATAATAATCAAGTGACTTGTTTGAATATATTCCTGTGAATTATGTGCTTATGAAAGCAGGAGCATGGCTTTTCTCTCTGTGTGTGTAACTAGAATATTAGGTGCCACTAAGTCTGCATATGAACAAGAGCATGTTTAGACCAGAGGAGATAAGAAAGGAACTGTGCTTCTTCCGACCTTGTGCAAAACTGCCATCCTTGCAAGACAGGGAGCCACGGACGTGAGAAATCCACCACGTGATCATCCCTGCTCAAAGCTAAACTTCTGACTGTATAAACTTTGTGCGAAGAGTTTATCAGGCCTTCACTGTCAGCCTCGGCTGGGAGGGGAGCCCAATTGCAATTGTTGTTGTTTGTCTGTCTAATAAATATACTTTCATGCAGCTCCGGAGTCCTGAACTAACTAGGGTGATTTTTCACCTATCATAATTAGGGATGGGTATCGTTTGGGTTTTTTCCGATACCGGTACATAACCGATACTTTTAAAACGATACCGGTGCCTAAACGGTGCCAGAACCGATACTTTTTTTTTTTTTTTAATTAAAGACATTAGGCTTATTTATTGCCAAGGCAAATAGTTTTCTTTAAATGTAACAATATATTAACTGTTTGAGGTATACTATAAATAAAAATAAATACAAAACACTTGGCTTCAAACCTTTTAACTTCAAACTATGAACAATATATTAACTTATAACAACTGTTTACAGTATACTTAAATAAATATAAATAAATACATAAACTCTGTACACACACTTCACACTTCATTAATACTTTTGCAGAAATATGAGCATGTTTGCCTTCAGAGTAAAACAAATATTAATTAGTTTGCATTTATTTAAACCCACTGGTTTCGTGAATGTGTAGCCTACTGCCCCTTTAAAAGTTTAGCTTCAGGGCCTCTTGAGTTCTCTCCACCAAAAACACGCAATTTTGTTGTTGCATATGCTGCACATCGCGTTGTTTGAATCTTTTTGTGCGAAATACAGCCACACTTTTGATCGTTTACCTTTCGACATTTTCTCCGTTATATTGATGGCTAGCTCTGTTTGTGCTTGCTCTGTGCAAGGCTGCCTGCTCTTCGCTGTCAGACTGTTGCAATGTTATTGTAGCGTCCAAGTTAGTGCTCTCTTAAGAACTCACATTGAGAAGGAATATCTTTGGATGAGACGGTAGCTCTCCGTCTAATAAAGCGTATCCAACTTCTGCTTAGAACAACCACACTTATCTTGAAACCGAAACCACACGCAAGTCAACCCATTACCATGGCAACTCCTCAACACCAATCCCGTTTCCACTAGTCCCATACGGAATGCAGCGTGAGCGACACAGGCGAGAGTCTATATTGGGAGATGGAGCAGTTTTATATGTGCCCCACGAAATCTGTTATCAACACAAAAAAGTATACAGATCGTACTCAGAAAGATCTACGCCACTAACGTTAATTCTCGTTAGCTATCGCTAGTTTTGTTAAATTATAAAAATTTTAATTAAAAAAAAAAAAAAAATTATCTGCTCAGGCACCGAAAGGAAGCACCGAAATCTGCGTTGCATTTCGGTCCGGGTAGGTATCGGTTGTATGGAACCGGTGCCGTATTGGTACCGGTTCTCGGTACCCAACCCTAATCATAATTGGGGGCTCGTCCGGGATTCCAACAACCTCTTCGACTCTCCTTGCTGGGCTAAACATCAGGACCTGAACCGTATGGAGGAGTACGAGACTCCGTTTTTTCTAAAGACCTCCAAATTGAATTGGATGGAGGCCAGGGCCTGCCAGCGAGGAGAGCCGAGAGTGAAGGAATTGAATTTGACTATAGGGGGTGGACTCCGACTGTTTGTGAGTATATTGGTTGTTTTATGTAAGTGTACGGTAGTATGTGGTTCTGGTTTGTTTCGGTTTTGCGTACACTTGTCTTCAAGTGGGGTCGACACTAACTTTTTGCATGTTTGCTGCGGGGTGGATAGGGGAACAAAATTGAAAGGACTTTGCCTGTTTGCCCCATGTGTTGAACGAATTGCTAGAGTTAGAGAGACACCTGTTTGTAGTTTTCATGTTTTGGAGCGCTCAAGGTTAAAAAAGCACACCCCTGAAGAAGAGCTTTTCTCTGTTATATATAAGCACTGTTCACCTTCCTGAAGAAGGGTAGCGTTCATTTTTGGAAATGTTAAAGGTTATATATGAAGAAGACCTGTTGCCATGATCACCTTCCAGAAGAAGGACAAGGCTAGCGCGCGCTAAAGATTTATAAGCACTGCACCTTCCTGAAGAAGGGTTCCATTAGCTCAAGGTTAAAAGCACCTCCCTGAAGCGAGGACTTTACTGAAAAAGCAGGCCTGTTGCTATGGTGTAACGCAAAAAGGCATAATGATAGCGCTTTATCTGAACTTAAAAACTTTCTAGGCCTATTCTCGCCGGATATTTCTGTATACATTCCTGTTCGCCTTGGATGAAGGGAACACACTTTTCACTTTCTGTTTTCCTGTTGGGCCTTCTGGTAGGCCTCTTGGTGCATTGTTAAAGGAAAGAAAAAAGGGCTATAAAGAAGGATATAGTCTGAAACATATAGAGACATACCTGTCTAGCCGGATTTTAACAATAAGAGAAAATGGGAAACAAAGGATCTAAAAATGATGACATATCCCAGTTAGAAGGGGACATGAAACATATGGCAATACAAGGAAATGCTGACTGTGTAATGCCCAGACATATGTGGAAACAAGATTTTGGATTTTAAGGAGTCTCCTTAAGAGATAAAGAAAAAGAGTCATAAATACTCTAATATACTAATACTTGTGTGTTATTTTTCTGTGGGGTTGAGACAAACTTTTTACAATGGGTTAAACACAGATAACTATAGTAATAATTTATGTAATTAAAGATTTCGCATTACTGAGATGCCTTTACCCGGAACCAGTAGGGGACTGATCACCCCAGGGAAATTCCCTGACCTCATCCTCCTCACAAAATGAGTGAGATGGAGGACCTCTGGTCGGGCTTAGGTTGACTCAGCATTGCAATCTCAAGAAGAAAATATGAGAGTCTGAAAATAGAAACATAACCCTAGTGTGAAGAATAAAATAGAGGTAATTTAAAAGGTTTCAAAATCAGTTAAAAATATTAAAAGAAATGGATAAAATGACTTAGAAATGGGAAATAGTCCGTCAAAATCAGAAAACTTACATGCTAATGGCAATAAGAGGTGGATTTAAAATGTCTACAACAAGAAGAAAATTGTAAACACAGATTTGAAAATGTTTTTGCATTATTGGTTGCGCCAAATAGAGAAAAGCTTACGTTAATGGTGGCAAGAAAGCCAATGATTTTTGTTTTGGTTTATTTTAACCAGAGAATAACATGCACAGAACAGAAAAAGAATGAGACATCTAAAAGCAGTCATACACATAACCCATTACTTTTGAAGAGTCTGAAACGGGACAGATATTTAAAATGCAGATTATGTTAAAAAAAAAAACATGCTCTACAAACTTATTAGGAAGAGATGTGATGTGGGTTGAGCATTAGAATTGTTCCAACAATACATGGGTTTTAGAATAAATTAAACAATGGTGTCCCAAAATATTATTATGTATTGAATATACACTGTTTAGCCACTAAAAAAGATTTATAGAGGATGTAACCCTGTCACACTAACTATATTAACTTAGATTGATGCATTGGACTAACACAGGATGGGTGGGGGCTGAGTGCTGGCTCAAAAGACTATATTCTCACAGGCCATGAGCTCAAACTTAGCTACAGTCAATTGTTGTTGAACATCTTGTGCTGTTCTCCAGATAAGAAGATTTTAGCAGAAACAAGGCCACAAAATTAGCAGCTGTGGTTCACTAAAGTAAAGCTATCTTTTAAAAAGCACCTTTGCCAGACACAAAGAAATAAATTATACATTTTCTGGAAATAACTTAATTATGTAGATAATGGATTCCAAACCATGCGTTAGAAACACAAATGTTGCAGAGTTTACCTTATTCTCTGCCCATGTCAGCTGGAGATATTATTAAAAAGCCTGAAGCGGGAAAGCAGGCATTTGAACAGTTAAAAAAACTGTTGGTTAGTTCTACTGTCTTAGCACATCCATGACATGACAAAGCTATTCGTACAAGCTGTAGACTGGAAAAGAAAAAAAAGGTTATATGATATCTGTGTTAACGCATAAGTGGGGACTAAAAGTTGAGACCAGTGGCATACTATTCCACACGGCTAGATCAGGTAGCCCAAGCAATGTCTGAATGTTTACAAGCAGGAGTGGCTGCAGGCTTGGCAGTGCAGGCCTCTGCTCCTATTGTACTAAACAGACACTTACACTGAAAGTTCCACATGCTTATTTTTTATTTAATTTGTTTTGCTCTCACAGCCTCATATCACTTTTGAGCACTGCGTGACATTTAAGCCAGCTACACTTTTACGTACAGCACAAACAGATAAAAACTATGGCAGCCAGCGCTGACCTACAAGATATGCCTTTTTCCAAAAGAGATTTAACCATTGTTGATGGTTCAAGCAAACAAACCTTGAACACATAGCCACTACTTCCACACTATTCCGCACAGGCAGCGGAACTGATTGCCCTGATTGTGCACACAGGTGCAAAAGGGTTTCATTGAGAAACCACAAAGCAGACAAGGCCACTAACCAGGCAGAAGGTTTTTTTCTTTTATTATGATTTTAGTAATCCAAGAAGCCTATTGGAACATCAGGTTCTGATACGATGTTGACCATTATTTTACTCCAGATATTGCTATTGCAGTTGCTTTTATTAATTTTATGTAAAACACTTTGAACTACAACAACCATCTGACACATACACATTTGAAGAATTAAAACACACAATACTAAAAGATATGCTGCAGTATTGAGCCATGGTGAAAACATGCCTCAATAAGTGGGGATAGTAAGCATATATTTTTACTTCTTGTTTTTATTTTATGAGAAAGAAAGTTAATCATTCATCATTGATTTGATATTGTTTTACTTCTTATTGAATAATTTAGTTTGAAAGATGTTTAAACATTCAGTTATAGATTTTATTGAGTTAAATCCCAACGAAAGAAAGAAATATTGTCTAGCCATAGACAATCACTGCTCATACAACCCCCAGTCAGCCGGACTGGTAGAAAAGAAAGAACCGATCTATTGAAAGCCAATTCAGAGAGAGAAATTAGTGAAATTAAGCATGCATGTTGATATCACTGTTTGAAATGATGTATGGAAGAATCTATACTGCCTAAACTCTCAAACCATTTGCTAAAACAGACGAAGAGATTGAAAATACATGGCAAAGATGATGTTTGAAACTAAATGCTCTCAGACTTCTCTCCCCTACACAGGAATACTGTGAGGCTGAATCCAAGGTTGGGCCAGGAGATTGGGTCCTAATCAACAGCCTCTAAAGAAAACACTTCCACTTGCCCAAGTGGGACAGAGCAGACCAAGTGCTACTGTCAACATTTACCACAGTCAGTCAAAATAGCTGAGAGAGCCACGTGGATACATCTGACTAACTGTAAATGGGTAAGCCTGCATACGAGGCAGAGGAATAAGGACCATCTTTCTTTGCTGTTTCCAGGTATTGCCCGCAGTGACAGAAAGACCAGTCTACAAAGGGGGGTTGATGTATAGATTCTTCTCGTCTCAAACGCTGGCAGTAGATATAGTACTGTCCTGTGGGATTAGAACCGAGTGGAAATTGTGGAGTAAAAGGTCTATTCCTCTGCAAAGTCATGGGAGGTTACGCAAAATGGGCCAAAGTATGTGGGGGACTCCTAGTAACGACTGTGGGATTTTACATTGTTGGTCTAATAACATGCTTATAAATGATAGCTATACAGCATCACTATTCACATTTTAACTGGCCCTACATGCCAGACAATGCTTCACCACCTCCACACATCATTAGCAAAGATGCTCTGTTTGAATGCTATTTAAAACCTGGGGAAAAGAACGATGCACACCTAGGACACTGGACACAATGTAAAACCATTACATATGTGCTTGATAATGGAAGAGAAATACAGTTAAATACTTCATCTGAATGTAAAACTGTGGGATGTGTTGAATGGCAGACTTCTTGAAGTACAGGATATAGCTATAGCTGATATGTGGTGGTTATGTGGGAATGGTGAACTAAGAGCTACACTGCCTGTGGGTTGGTCTGGGACTTGTGCTTGAACAATGTTAGTACAACCTTTTCAGATTACCCCCAGGTCCAAGATACACCAGTACCTGAGGAACGTTCCTATGCATTCCGTACGAGGAAGGAGAGAAGCAGGGTTCGACAGCCTGGGCATTCCCCAGGGCATTCCAGACGACTACAAGGCCTTGAACCCAGCAGCGAGTGGCCTGGCATCTACCCTCTGCCCCTGGTGCGTCATCGGAGCACACACAGATTGGATTAATTTCCTTTACTACGCTGAGATGATATTCCAAAACCTGACCAGAGACGGACTACAAACAATCAGAAAAGAACTACACGCCAACTCCGGGGTAACACGGCAAAACACGGCTTTGCTTGAGATCCTCACTGCCGAGAATGGAGGCATCTGTGTCATGCTTGGTACTGACCAATGTTGCACACATGTCCCTGACAACACCAGAGATGGGAAAGACTTAGATCTGATCCTACAAATAAAATGCAAGCGAGTTCTGGCACGCATGATTGGTTTAGTGCCCTGTCGACAATGTTTACCTCATGGGAAGGAATGTTGATGTCTTGTGTGGGATTGATTTTGGGTATTCTTTGTGTGTTGGCTACCTGTGCATGCTGTGTAGAACCCTGTACAGAAGATGGTGACTGGAATGATTAAAACTGCTGACGACGAATACCTTGCCTTACAAATACGTAGCGCCTGTGCCTCTGATGGAAAGTTTGCTTAATAATTATTTACTAAGGTAGATGAAATAATGCTCATTAATGACCTCTGTTCCGAAAATCCATGTGATGAAGCTCAGAATGATGATTTTGAAGTTATCCATTGAAATTGATAATTAATGCTTAAGAAAGATGATTTGTGATTTTGATTGTGTTTGTAATTTTTGATTATCCATTGAAACGGATAAAAGGAGGGATTGATAGAGATTATTTCCAAACACTGTTAATGACTTAAGAATATAATAATCAAGTGACTTGTTTGAATATATTCCTGTGAATTATGTGCTTATGAAAGCAGGAGCATGGCTTTTCTCTCTGTGTGTGTAACTAGAATATTAGGTGCCACTAAGTCTGCATATGAACAAGAGCATGTTTAGACCAGAGGAGATAAGAAAGGAACTGTGCTTCTTCCGACCTTGTGCAAAACTGCCATCCTTGCAAGACAGGGAGCCACGGACGTGAGAAATCCACCACGTGATCATCCCTGCTCAAAGCTAAACTTCTGACTGTATAAACTTTGTGCGAAGAGTTTATCAGGCCTTCACTGTCAGCCTCGGCTGGGAGGGGAGCCCAATTGCAATTGTTGTTGTTTGTCTGTCTAATAAATATACTTCCATGCAGCTCCGGAGTCCTGAACTAACTAGGGTGATTTTTCACCTATCAACGAGGATTGCAGATGAGTGAAATACATGGGATGATTTTCGGGGAAGCCAGTGGACTCAGCATGGACTAGCATGCTAGCATGGACTCAGCATGGACTAGCATGCTAGCATGGACTCAGTGGAAGAGTGAATGGAATCGATGCCATCCTCGATGCGTAAGTAATTTAAACCAACTACTTTTTAGTGCATACCAGTAAGCTATGCATATGCCTTATTCTCTTTAGTGCTTTATTTTTTTTTATCATTGTGGGATGTAGTTTGCTAGTAATGGATATTGGTTAGCATGCTGCTGCTGTATTTACGTAGCTGCATTGTAGGCTACAACATACTAACATAGCACAACCTGCTTCTTGCCTCAAAACGCATAGAAATGTTTTATTTACATCTGCTAAATGCATGCTAAATGCATAATGCCTATGTTATTATCACACTTCAGCTTGACTATGGTGTTTTTTGCATATGTTTACATTTTACATATTTGTGCATTAGCTTAGTAAATAACATGAAGCAAAATTCAATTGTAAGGCATGACCCAGTCAAAATATTTATATTGTCCAACGTTTTTATCTTGCAGTGACCCAGCCCCAGCTCCAGCTCCAGCTCCAGCTCCAGCCTCACCCTCACCCCCACCACCACCCCCGTCGCCACCACCACTACTACCAGCTGCACAGCCTCCAACAGTGACACAATCCAATTTCAAAAGAAATTATAATATTAGTCTAAAATGGAGTTATATATGTCTGTACAACGAAAAAAAACAATGATATACAATGAGAATTTTTTTTATGCATTTGGAGAGCTTGGAGAGGTTTTGGACACTTGGAGACGCCTGAATGCACCATTTAGATATTGCTGTGCAACACCTGGACATTTTTAGATATCTGCTCCAAAATTTGTACTTTGTTTCTCAGGAACATGTTGAATCAGGAAATATAGAACATGACAGAATTTTCTTCCCTTGAAACCATCCACACCCTGTCAAACATAAAAATGAAAGGCGTTTTTTACATTTTTGACATTTTGTTCTGTATATGATGCTTTGAAATTGATACTTAATGATGAAAATAAAAGTCAGGAGGTGAATGCATGTCTTGGCCCATTTGTCTTCTTCAATTTAAGATATGAATGATCTTTGTATCATGTGTACAACTTCAGATATTGAGTGTTATTATGTGTAAGTACAAATCTCAAATTAAGGCGAAATATCCCACTGCAGTAACAGGTTAAAGGCGGATGGCACAGATGGGTGTAAGTATTCATAAGCATGGGATCAGTGGTCCCGTTTTCTCTTATATTGAATCCTTCCCCGTTATAAGCACACTGCCGCCGCCACATGAACCTCTATGAGCTGGAGCTCTCGGTTATAGATATAACCTCGGTTCCCTGAGTTAGGGACCAGATGTGATATGGTTGCGTGCACAGTGCGTGTGTTGTTCTGGAGGCTCGAAGGCTAAGAGTCTTCAGAGACAGCGCGGCATATTCACCAGCAATATATAGACTCCTGAGGGGGCGGGCTCAGGGTGGTGATTTCCTGCAATTCGGCCTTCCGGCGTGAATAGAAAGTACTTCGATTGGTCAATGAACAGGTCATTTCCCGTCAATCACATCTGGTCCCTAACACAGGGAACCGAGGTTATATCTATAACCGAGATGCTTTGCTCCCCATGTCCATTTTACGTTAGCTATTAATAGCCTGATTCTGGTGGCCACCTAACTGTCAGTTAGCTCAACATTTATACTTTTATAATGGCAAAATACAAATAAAAACAATTGTTCAGTCTTACCTGTGAAAGGTAATTCCATGCGATCTTGTTATATTTATATTGGAATTAAAATATTTAAATATATTGCAATGTGTATATTTCACTGCAGTAAAAATATAGAAAGTAGCATATGTTATGCACTGTAAACCCAAACAGTTCTACTAACTTATTAACATTATGTATTCAGTACTTAAAACCTGGTTTTCTGAGCAAGTGAGGACGTTTTAATTGTATAAGAATGTATTTGTTTGAGTAAACATTGCCTGATAACTCATATTTGTTTAGTATCTGACGTAATCATCGTCGTTGAGAACACCATTGTAGGGATCTTGTGGTGAGAAACGGAGACAGCAGACTTAAGGTAGAGGAGTCGTTTAGAAATCGAGAGGTTGGAAGGTTGCTAGTTTGATTCCCCACTCCTCCATACTAAGAGCCTGATTTACTAACATGCGACCGCTGCTTAAACTGCGTTCGCACATCAACGCACTCTGTTTTTGCGCATTTTCCGTGCTATTTATCAAACCAGATCTGCGCTGGGCAAACTGTGTTTACTCCGCCCTATATAGGGCCTGATTTACTAACATTGCGACCGCTGCTTAAACTGCGTTCGCACATTAACGCACTGTGTTTTTGCGCATTTTCCGTGGTATTTATTTAGGAAGAGAAAATGAAGTTTCAGCGAAGTGGAGATAGATATATTGGTTCACGTTCGCTCAATCACTGAACCTGATTCAATGTGAGCGCTGCTATATTGTTGTTTTGCCCGCCATCACCTACAGCGAGATGTTTAAAAGAACACGATAATAAAGAATATGCTATTGGTGGCATTAATGCATAAACTGTCTATTACAACAATATAGATGTGTACATGGCGAGATTAATAATTTCTACAAGGGACATGGGTTCACTACAATATATATGGACGTGGGTGCAATCAATGGTTCATATTATGTTCGGAAAGTTTGCGATTTCAAAAAAAGTCCTGTTTGATGTCTCTAATTTCAGCCATGGCAGTGGGGAAATGTATTGACCAGTGCGCCGACGCAATGCGGCGAGTACCTGTGTGAATATTTGGCTGAGAGAAGGCTGAGATATACCAACTGGTGATGCTATAACTGTTTGAAATGATCCGATGGCAATATTTGCAATGTTGTCCGGAGTTTAAAATGAATGTGATCTCCGGTTGGAGGGTTCCATGTCGTCTCTGATCTGATTCAGTAATTGAAGTATTGCGTGGCTGGTTAACCTGTACCGTCTAATGATTTGTGGATCGCTTAACTGAAAAAGTGTTATACGAGTTGAAAAAAATATTTCCTGGTTCCTGGTTAAGACTTGCTTTTATGAGGCGGAGAATTATCCCGCAAATGTGCGCTGGTCAGGCAGTTTAGTAAATACCACACAATACATCATTAGGCGCACTTATCTTCTCTCCTCCCAAATATTTGCGCATGTTTCCACCCACCTTTTCGTGTCCTCCCCGTCCACACCCACAAAGCGTTAATATGCGCTGCCCCCCCTTAGTAAATACCGCTTTATGTTTACGACCGCTATTTTACGCCTGAAATGGGCGCAATCCTGTTAGTAAATCAGGCCCTAAGTATATAAGTGTGAACCCCTAAACTGCTCCTGATTTATATGCAAAATATCTTGTAAATCGCTTTGGATAAAAGCGTCTGCTAAATCACAAATGTAAATGTACATCTGGCAACACTGGGAAGGCTGTCGACCAATGACAGTTCTCTCTACAGTAAGAGCTTGCGCAAGAAGTTGGAAGATAAGGGGGATAACCTTTCAAAAACTTGTAAGACTAATAACTAGTTTGTGAAAGACCCAGAGAAACACAAATATCGGAGGAGGCAAAATCCTGGACAATTTTGGAATCATATGAGTTCAGAGAACTTAAAAATTATGAAAATGATAACAAAATAAATCAGTGTAGCCGATGTATAATTTTTAAGTTAAGTTTACTTAAAAAAAAAACAATATATGTACTCAAATTTTATTATGTAATCGGTTACATCAAAAATTGTAAGTACTCTGAACTTGTTCAGGTTTACAGTGTGGTGTATGGTTATCATTGTCTTCTGTATCAGTGTTTTTGTGTGTGTGTGAAGTGACTGTTTATTGTCAATTGCACTGTTCAAGGTTATGTTTCTCAATGAACATATTTGACCCCAACTATAAAAAAATATTCGATTTTTTAGGCTATTTGCAGATTGTTTTCCATTTTTCTCAATGATGGCCAATACAAAGAAGTTAAAGAAACACTAGTTTAGATTTCTTAGTAAGTGCACGAGCTGTGGGAGCATAAGAAAAGTGAGTGTCTAGCAGCGATTATCATAAACATATGCACATGTTTACGTATATGTCTATGGCCATAATAGCCTTACTATCGAGATTCAAAATAACATGGAGACAAAACTTTTGCGGGGAACTTGACGTCGATCATAAACCCTTGAATATAGAAAGGACTCAGTGAAATCGGTTGAGAAATGTTAACGCTATAGTGCTTTTCATCGGAAAAAAAACGCAGCTCTACCGTTCTGGTGTTAATTTACAGGCCAGGTGGTCCCCGACCAAAAGTGGCGGCGACGTTTAGCGTCACGGCAACGGGCTGACGCAGTCAAAAAGGCGTCTATTCATTCATGTCTATGGGTGTAATACCCCACCCTTCACCACTTCCACAGCCTTTCTCCCTGATGTGACAGTCATAGTTTTCCCGAGCAAACTAGTCCTCAGGGTATAGAATTTTAATTTACAATTTTCCAACATCTTTGCATCTCTTTGGATAAAATTGTACGTTTTCGTTTTATCTAAGCTCCTTTTTCTTGAAATGCTAATAAAAGTATAATCTGATTGACTGACAGGGGGCATCAGGGAATGAAGCGCGTAAAAGCTCGAGTGTCCGCTGCAGAGGGGAACAGACGCTCTGGGTTGCTGTTGTGTGGTCCTGTTGGAAGTTCTAAAGGTACTCCGACTGACCAACCCTCAAAAAATGAGAAGGACAAACCATTCCTGTTTTGTCAAAAAAGAGCCTTCCACCAATATTGTAATCTATTATACATTTAGCTTAACCAAAATAAGAATTGTAGTACAGTAGTATAAAAAGCCTTTGTACTTGTAAATTAATATTGGTCCTAAACTTTCCATTGTCCCAGAAGCTCATCACATGACTTTAAAACTGTAGACAGTTGCCTGGGCAACCGTGCAGACCATCTTATCCAGAAGCATTTGCAAATACATGGAATACTATGCATGTGAAACCAAACCGAGTTTCACTTGACGGGTAAAACTTCTGTGCATTAGCAGTGATATAACACACATTATATTTAATGTTTATGTTGGCTTTTGCAGTTACGTGTATCATGTGTCTCATGTCTCATTTTGCAGTTAAATGAATCATTTAATTTTCTCTTCTCCCCAATGTTCCTTTTGTTTGGGCAGAGGATCAATTTGGAAGAGCAGTCATTATTCTAGCGAATGTATATCACTAAAGGGTTAACAGAAGAAAATAGATGCTTGTGTGTTTCGTAATTGCCGTATTCTGGATACTGCAAATTTTCTGCTAAATGTAAGGGCTGCTAATACATTAGAACATTATGTATTACAAAACAAAAAAACGATATTAAGTCACGCAAAGGAATTTGTGTCTAGATATTAAGGCAGGGGAAGGCCTTTGCGTGACAATGCGTTCTGCACAGGACAAAAGGTATGACATACACTCAGCTTTAAAGGGTGTGTCACTGAGGTGTGGACTTCATGGGAAAAGATGTCACAAAACAATGGTGGCTTTTTTAAACAGGGAGTAGAATGACAACAAACCATGAGACGCAAACAAGATAAATAGTTCCTGTTAGGGAAATTCTTGATATGTAGTCACAAACAGGCAACTAAATAACATAAAGTTGTGGTGCAAGCCTACTAGTCATTTAAAAGTTGTGTGGGACGGGCATTTCAAGCTAAAATACTACACCCTCTCCTCGCATGTAAAAACACACACACACACACACACACACACAGGCTACCTTTTTAGGCTACACATTTATGAAGCATTGACCTAGTGTTATGGTGTTGTGTGGGAATGGGCACTAAATGTTTAATAGAACGTTAATAGATGCCCTGGCAACCACTGAATTAGCGTGTTGGAGAAGGGCAAGGGGGAGGGTGGAACACCCACATTTTCATGACTTCTGTTAGACTTTTCACCTTTCTCTCCAGACCCTCCCACCCAAAGGTAGGTATCTGCTTCACCAGTGAACTTCACCAGTGTGCATTGTGGGGCTGTTGGCATGACGGGAGGGGGTGGCATTATTTTCTGAGTTCTCTGTCCTACTTTGGCAAATAGATCCAACACTGTCAGTTCCTCTTCTTGATTCCAGGCGCGTGTTTTAACACCCACACTTTTCCCGGTGAGAGGGTTCAACACCCACACTTTTTCTGCAGTTTTTCCACAGTTTTGCACACTCTCAAGTGTCACATATTGAGCGTGAGAGTCACTCATTTTGGTCTTTAATCACGCACACCCGCCACACATCGTATTTCTCACGCTGAAAAACAAACTCAGGAATCAAACACGTCTCCCCGAATCCGGTGCCACTTATCAGCCAATCCAAAAAAACAAATGGGCTAAACAATAGCCAATCAGAAAAAGCGTATCTGTTGTATCTGGGTAAGATTTTAACCAGCAACCAATGAAAATAAAGCATCCTGGCATTGCGCGCGACTGATCTTCTGAAAATTTCGTTCACCTGAGGAAACCACTGGAGCTCTGAGCATCTGTCTTCTACAAGGAGTAAGTCGTCTCCTGTTTTAATGTTACGACAAATTCACAATGGTTTGATACAAGCAATGACAACTTGACTGCAGTTGGATAATTTTCCAAGATAATTAGCATCAGTTTGTAATGAGTGTTTGTAGCCAACACAGTTTTAGGCGACAGCCTGCCTTTTCAGTAGATAGCTTTGACTCCGAACTTCGTTAATAGGCTATAATAAATTCGATTAGGCCTATTAAAAATATATATAGCCTATAATTCGAACGAATATTAGGCAGACCTTAATATTCAATTATTATTATTTTGAAAATGTGTTTGCTTGAGCATTGCATTCAGATTCCGAGGCTTCTTCACGACTGGTGAAGTTGTGAATCGCGAACTCATTAGGCATACTAGCATGTTATAAATATCCTGGCCATGGATGCATTAATCATAGCATCTGTCTTTCAATGATGTCAGTATCACTCATTTAAATGGGATGCGTTTTATATCTTGTATGTTATACATGTTGTACACCTCTGTCATTGTATCCATCGTTTCTATTGTTAACAAGAATGGGAGCATTCAGAGAATGCAAACCTCCGCCTTGTGAACTTGACCTTTGACCTTGACATCTGAAAATCTAATCAATTATTGCCATTATATTAACCAATCTCCCCACAAAGTTTGATGGAAATCGGTCAATGCGTTTCTGCGTAATCCTGCTGACAAACAAACAGACAAACAAACAAACATACAGGGGCGAAAACACAACCTCCTTGGCGGAGGTAATAAACAAATCACATCCATCCCCCTCACTTTTTAAAAGCTTGCTACGCCCCTTAGGCCGTAAGGTGAACACGGTTTTCGTTTCAGCCCGTTCCACTCACTGGCATCTACACAATCTTTAGCTTATAAAAAAGAACGAGTCGTGGTTAGTTACCAAAAAAAAGTTCGTCGCTGATTTTCCAGTCGATTGTCTGTATGGCTTTGTTTTATGCAGAACTAGAGACTTCAGAGCGTAATAAGATTTTTGTCGGGAGCCGTGCCACGGTTCGACACGTGATCATGCTACACCAATGAGAAGGCTGCATTTGTCAACAGAATGGAAAAATGGCGGCTCCCGTGTGGTTAGAAACATCGTTAAAGATAGAGGAAAACATCCGAACATCCTCAAAAGTGGGCTAAATTAATTCTAATTAGTGCTGTATAGATAGCCGCGTCCAAGAATAACAATGAGGCAAATATACGATAATGTTATTTTTATGTTAAGTCATTTACATCAAGTTTAACATACATGGGAATAGGCCTACCCATTACTGTGGATCTTACATGGACTGTGAACACCCACCGAAGAAATCAAGGCAAAGACTGTACTTCCTACATCAGCTGAGGAAGTTCAGCACCATCAGCTGTGTGTCCTGACAGCATCACTTGGTATGGGAACTGTACAGCCTGTGACTGCAGCACCGAATCATCAGAGCATCTCTCCATATTCTGCAGGAGACCTACAAGAAAAGACCTACCTACCAGCGCCCAAGGTATTGTAAAGGATTCCTAACATCCTGACCATGGACTTTTCAAAACACTGAGGTCAGGCAAACGTCTCTGCAAAAAAAAACAACACTAATGAACCATAAAAACACTCTTTATGAAACATGAAATATGATATATAAAACTGTACAAAACTGAATAAGAAATAACAGATTAGGGACACTCAGTCCTCACTGTTAGTGTCAGTGTAAGGACAGTTATCTTCCAGTTCCTACAGCAACGACATAGGTCAACTATGCAACACAATCCTGCAGAAAAACATCTGTCTGTCTCACAGGCACCTTTGCAGCCACAGTGTATCACATGCAAAACACTGTTTGAGACAGGACCTCATTATTGCAGCCTGGTAGTTTGCCCTTTTGCAGTGCTGATGGAGGGCATCAGTGGTAGGGGGAATGGATAATTCTGGCAAGGCTGATGATGTCATACAGAAAGCCTTGAACCTAGCTTTATTTACATTATCAGCAGCCGACTGATCATATGGCATACATACTGGCAAAGAAATGCAAATGTTGACTGCTCCAAGTTTAAGTTAGTACCTAAACTTTTAAAAGCCTTTAGGTACTCATCTTTCTCACATGCAACAGAAAATGTCTTTTTTTTCTCCTTTGCCATTAAAGGCACTTGTGGAGTCACACCCAGAAAATGTTTGAATTCCGATCAAGGCTGAAAACACACTGGTTCCAAGAGCTGATGACACCTTGGTAATGTCAATGATACATGTCCTGTTGCCAGTCCCTGTGAAAACATATAAAGTGCATGGCAAATCTGTCTGCACACTTACAGCAATGACTGCCACATCTGTAGATGCCAGACAGTGTAGCGGGTTGAAACGGAAACAGGGTTCACCTTACAGCCTATATGAGGATGTGCATGTGTGTGAGTGTGAGTGTGCACACACTGGGCACCTTCACGAGGCTTCTCTCCAGTCTTCTCTTCCACACACACACACACACACACACAAACAGAGTTGAAGACCTTGTAAATGTTTTCCCACATAGTATGTTTTTGCATATGAAAATGCCAGTGGAAATGCCTTTACATATTGTAAACATATAAAAGGTCAGGCACATTTATGTGGACCTTCCCTGCCATGTACTATCAGGTGACGTTTTAAAGACC
Source organism: Sprattus sprattus (assembly GCF_963457725.1). Taxonomy (NCBI): domain Eukaryota; kingdom Metazoa; phylum Chordata; class Actinopteri; order Clupeiformes; family Clupeidae; genus Sprattus; species Sprattus sprattus. The sequence continues at coordinate 45,825,367 of NC_137922.1, read as the reverse complement.
CAGCTTGTTTAGAAGTTTTTACACATTGGCATGAGTATCAACATATATGCATTTGAGAAGGGCAAACTTCACACTTCAGAATTCAAGCATTTACATGGCTTTTCTTCACTGTGCAACCGCTGATGGCATTTCAGACTTGATGTCCTAGTGTAGTGTTTCTCAACCACTGGGCCGTTGCACTTATCCTTATTACTACTGTATTTTGTGCTGTGTCTTACTGATATAATGTATTTAACCCTTATTTAATGTTAATCACAATTACAAACGAGGGTCTGACAGGGCTTACAATTAGGTGTGAGTGCTCCAGATCAATGAGGAAAAGTCAACCCCCTCGCTGGATTTCTAAAGTTGGGATGATTATTGTATTTCTGTAATGACTTCTTACAATGTTGCATGGAATTGTTTGTGTATCATCTAAGCCTATGATTTCTCATAGTTAAGATCACCTTAGCTGACGTAGGAAGTACAGTCTTTGCCTTGATTTCTTCGGTGTGCTGGGTGTTCACAGTCCATGTAAGATCGTCAGTAATGTGTATGCCCGTGTATGTCAAACTTGATCTAAATGACTTAACATAAAAATAACATTATCGTATATTTGCCTCATTGTTCTTCTTGGACGCGGCTATGTATACAGCACTAATTAGAATTAATTTAGCCCAATTTTGAGGACGTTCAAGTGTTTTCCTCTATCTTTAACGATGTTTCTAACCGCACGGGAGCCGCCATTTTTCCATTCTGTTGTCAAAAAGCAGCCTTCTCATTGGTGTAGCATGATCACGTGTCGAACCGTGGCACGGCTCCCGACAAAAATCTTATTACGCTCTGAAGTCTCTAGTTCTGCATAAAACAAAGCCATATAGACAATCGACTGGAAAATCAGCGACGAACTTTTTTTTGGTAACTAACCACGACTCGTTCTTTTTTATAAGCTAAAGATTGTGTAGATGCCAGTGAGTGGAACGGGATTCATTTTCTAAAGCACTTTTCGTGCTTCACCTTGCGGCCTACCTGCTTGATTCCCCTTTTAAAACATGTTACCTGTCAGACCTGTAAGTCTTTCAATGATCTCACCCTATAAAGTTTTCTCCTCAGACTGCCATTCTCCCCACTTTTCTCTTCAGCATGACACAAAATGTTCTTTTAGACTTGTAACAGTTCCTCTTTAGGATAATTTTTCAGGATCAGGTACGATGGAACTAAGATCATATTATTGGCAAGAAAAAGAATGTCATACCTTATTTTGGCCAAGTTATTTTGATGTTCTGCCGATTTTTGGTCCCCCAACCCCTTACGTCCTTAGAATTTTCGCAATTTTTCCTATCCTGAACGTGACAGCCAGATATGTTGTGGATAATTTATTCAACTAATTATAAAATGAAGTCTATATTCTGAGTTTGGAGATTCGTTGAGAAGTAATGTCTTTATTGGAGATCAACAAAGGGAGGCTGTTTTATGGACAATCTGATGTTACAAGGAAGTACCAGAGTTATTATAGTCTTAACTCCCCCAATAGTTCACCTCCCATTTTCTGATGTCACATGCAGTATGGCCTATCATTACAGGACAGCGCACCCTTGGCAACTTGCCACTATTATTTTGGGTTCTCATTTCTCCCTCCTTCTGCAAATTATGAAAGGTGCTGCAGGTGTATGTGCAGGTTGTGTAATGCTTCCTCATAGTTTTCTTGGTAATGCTCAAACTGGCAAAATGGCAGATAGTAAATGCATGTAGGAATAACATGAAAATAGCTTTGCAGTTTGTTTTGTCTTTTTCCCGAGGTTGGCAGACTTTTACACATTTAACACAATGCCACAATGAATGACTTTGGCATACAGAGATGTCCCACCTAATGACTGGCACCTGTCTTCCTACCATCACACAATACTTAATTTCTAACATATACATCAAGTTTAAGTAAAATTATAAAGATAAACATGTTGCAACCAGATTTGAGTTTTTCACGGTAATATAATCTAAATAACATATGGTGAAGAAAGGTAGATTAAGGAAAAAGAAAATCTGCAGAAGGATCAGAATCACAAAGAGTGGCAAGTAGTCTGTGAGATTCAGAAAAATTCTCTCATAGGCAACGTCTGTTTATACAGAGTTAATGAAACAAAGAGAACATGAAGTATCTATGTCTACATGAAAGATGGTATAACGTGACCGAGAGCACTTCTGCAAGAATTTTATTTTTCCCTTTTTTTTTGTTCCAGCACACTATGTTCTCACAACCCTCCCTTCTTAGTATTTCACATGGCATGTTTTGCACGAAGAGCATTTGCTATTCGCATAATTTCTAATTAATCCAGAAAATATTTTAAACTGGAGAAAAGTCTTTATAGCGAAATGCATTTAAGTATTTAGACATTCAAAACCAATTACTGGCCAAGCATCATTCTTGGATTTACGTAAAACATTTTAGTTGCAATTTTTGATTGATGACAAAGATAAATCAAGGAAGGATGATTCACAGTGGAAGTCTCACAAATAGCCTGAAAGGTAGAGAGGACAGAGTATCTGTGCATACACACACAGACACATACAACGCTTTTGAATCAACAGCAAACCAACCAAGCAACACGCCCAACTGTAGAACCAGGTCCAATGGAAAAAGTAATTGGCAAAACCTTACAGACTGACTGGTCAGACAAGTTCCAACGTTCCAACCACCCTACTGGCTTCCAGCAAACGTCACACCCTTCTCGCCAGCTCTGTGAAACACAATGTTCCTGGCTCCAGGTCAAAAATAATTTGCAAGAAGATTTTAATGTAAAACTCTGACCCAGTCTCTGCACAGATTATGCTACCCGTTTGATAATCAAGGGAACAAAATTGACCTGCCAATAATGGGGTTGGTTTCTCTTGCGATCCCAAACACCCGCTGCACCCACATGAACTTGTGAGAGGGACAGGTTAACGTAGATGACTGTATTATCTGGTGACAGTGGCCTAGGCTGTTGAACATGAAGCTGGTGTAAATGTTTGGCCTCATGTTTATGGGACCCTATCTATCTTCTTCATTTGTAGTCTGCATTTTTTTGCAATTTCATGTCTTCATGATGTGTGACTGCAATAGTGAACCCAATGAAAAAAAACAGTTTACCCAGACCCAGCTGACTGTGTTAGGTTAAAACAGATGTGGATAATTTCTTCATCTAATAAGATTAAGTCTCTTTCAGAAGATTTGACATTTTGGGATTCGTTGAGTAGTAATGCTTTGCTAAGAGTTATAGTCTTGACTCTCCCAATAGTTTACCTCCCATTATCTGATGTCACATTTACTATGGCCTATCATTCAGGAACAGCGTCCTCTTGGCAACTTGCCACTATTATTTTGGGTTCTCATTTCTCATATGACAGGTGGTGCAGGTTAAAAGTTGCAGCCACCATTTTGTGTAATGCTTCCTTACAGTTTTCTCGGTAATGCTCAACCTCACAAAATGGCAGATATTAAATGCATGTAGGAATAACATGAAAATAACTATGTCCTTCAAGCCTGCCCTTAGGGGGGATAACGATTGCTAAAGCTTGTGTGGAGGTGGTGTCTTGTGTAGAATCCAAAGTGAGGAACTAGTTCACCCTTACACTTACCTTGTTGTATGCAAAATTACAAAAATAAAAGGCATATGGGTTTGTTGTGCTTTTCATTAACCTTGTGTCATGTCTTGCCCTGTCTTACTCACAGCCAAATCATGGCCCCAAAACAAAGTTTTCTAAAACAAAAATCTTTGCCGTTTTTTTTTCTCTTTTCACAGGTCTGCAAACTTCAGCATACAGAGATGTCCCACCTAATGACTGGCATCAATCTTCCTACCATAACACAATACTTAAATACTCACATACACACGTTAAGTTTTTTGAGAAGAGTGTTAACGGCAAATCAATTTATCAAAAATGTAACCCTTGTCAGACTGGTCAGACAAGTTCCAACGTTCCAGCCACCCTACTGGGTTCCAACCCACTCTTCTAATTAAATCTGTTAAACTAAATGTTCCTGGCTTCAGTTCAAAAATAAAATTGCCTCAAAACAAGTGCTGAGGAACTGGAAGCACAAGAGGATTTAAACCTCTGGGTAAACACAGGTTTCCAATCTTCCAATCTCCATCACAGATGTGGTGATTAACTCTCACCCTATGCTTGTTCACTGAGGCCAAGAACCAGAGAAGCTAGCAATCATATGGACTCAACGCTATTAGTTTCTGATCACTGATATTTTTTAACTATGCACATTTCTTGGTATTGCTACTAAATAAAAATGATGGATTGGTTTTGAATTTTAGTTCTTTTAATATTTCAGTTAATTGTTAGCCCTCTCTGTCACTGTTTCTGGTAAGTGGTCCGCACTCGGGGGTCAGAGAGAAAAATACAAAACTCATCAAACATATTTATTTACATATTTATTTATTTTTGAAACCCAGAATTGGACGGTGTCAAGAATACTCACCATGTGCCAACATGTTTGGCCACTATAGTTTTTAATTTAAAGATACTGACAGGTCATTCGTAATACACGCGTGTATTTACAATAGTTGCACATACTCTCAGGACATAGAAGAGGCCACTAACATTCTTTTTAATGCCCTCCGCCCTCTGGGATATTCCAAATCTGAATATAATGAACAGGATGATGCTCAGACACCTCTTATCCCCCTGCTTATGTCTTACTCTAGCAGTGTGATGAACCATGGTGGCACAGAACTTCCAGCAGGCCTGTCTTTATTGCCCTCAGCTGCCCTCTCCTTTCACCTCATCACAGCACTGAGGAGAAACTAACACTCACAGGACATTTTACTGCACGCTCACCTGAAAATGTACACAATGCATCAACCTATAACAGTAGTTTACCTTAGGCATTGGAGTTTTCTTTTTAACAGACACTGTAAAACAGGTAGATGCTTTATACCGGGGATAGCCGCCAACACACAGAATGTTTGCCAAAACCGCCACCAGATTTACATGGGGAAACAGAACACAGAATAAAAGAGCACCTGTATCACATAAGGAAAGGCGACCTTCCTGTGCCTCTATATCCTCCCTTTAACAGACAAAGATGTAGTGAGTTTTTCTTTGTAGACCTTGACACAAAGTCTGTGTGGAAAAAGAGCAGATAAGATTTGGATTGACACACTCCAGACGATGCAGCCTTTAGACCTCACTCATACCTCTGCCCATTAGAATCCATTCTCTCTGCTTCTATCTTGTGGCAAAAACTATTTACTGCAAAAATAAATGTGTTATTTTTTTAGGTTTTGCATTTGAGTGTTTTACGTTTTAATATTTCACTTTAGCATTTCACTTTTTAGTATTTTATCATTTAAAGTTTGACTTGGTCCTGTTCCCGTATGACAGTATGCCTTCAGGACTACTCGTATTGTCACACTCCCCTCCAACGCACTTAAGTTCCCTTTCTCCCTTCCACTGACAGACCCCCGCTGGATCAAAATATCTATAGCTTCCAGTATTTATGATTTTCTGTGGTCTCCATTGTAAATAAACACATTTTTTATATATTTATATTCATCTTTGGTGTGCAGTGTTTTTCACAGACTCTGACTTAATTTGATTTGATTTGAAATTACTTTGATGATTTGATTTAATTAAATGTATCATATTTGTTAAACAGAATATTCACACTATGCACAGGATTTAAGAGGAAGTTTTTAGAGAAGTGAGAGAAACTGGATCTTCTCCTTTTAATCTCCTTTTCTTAGCACTTTTTTACTGGTTGCCTCCATATTTGATTGCCGTACACCTACTCTACCCAATACCCTATGCTAGCATTTATGTACAATATACATTATTGCCTCCACCGAAATGTTTCTCTGTCCCTACATCCCCTACCCCTGTAACAGTAACCCTATTGCCACAGTAATCTGGTCTTGTCTGTATCGTGTATTTACCACCAGATGTATGTACACATATGTCCAGTGACCAAATGCTGGCTGTGTATTGCCCCTGTTGCTTCCTTTCCCCTTCTGCCACACTACCCTTCCCCTTCCCCCCTTCCCCCCGTCCCACCTTCCTGTCTCCACCCGGCCGACCTCAAGCAGATGGGTCCCCCCTTATGTGCCGTGGTTCTGCTCAAGGTTTCTTCCTGCCTAACAGGGAGTTTTTTCTTGCCCCTGTTGCCGTTGTGCATGCACTAAGGGGGTTCAGGCTCTGGGCTCTGTTAAGCGCTGAGAGGCAATTGTATTGTTATGGCGCTATACAAATAAAATTGAATTGAATTGAATTGAATATGTCCAAAACCTGAGGTCGGGAAACGGGAAACACAATTGAGTGACCAACATTGGTACACTGAATGACACATGTGTGGTACGGCACAGGACACAGCTTCCTCAATTTCTTGTTTCAGCTTAAGGTGCACTGGAGGTTTACTCATGTTGCCCTGCAAGAGACTTGGTCTCCCCTCTGCAATGGTAGAGTCTGGCATCCACCGCGTGACTGGTTGGACCTAATTGGGCCAATTAAGCCCAATGAGTCCATTCCCCCTTACCCAATCTTGCAATAAACTATGCACTTTACATGAGGTTAAGGGACTGGTTTTTTGCGCCCAGTAGAATTGTGCCTTGTTAGAATTGTGCCTAGTTAAATGAGCCTAGAGATTGCCTAGTTTTTGTAGCACTTTCAGTGCATTTGTCTTTTGATTTATGTTTGTTTGGTGAGCACATGTTTGGGGGCTGATAAATGTTTTTATATACAGCCGCGGAAAAAATTAAGAGACCACTTCAAAATGATCAGTTTCTCTGGTTTTACTATTTATTGGTATGTGTTAAAGTAAAATGTACATTTTTGTTTTATTCTATAACCTACTGGCAACATTCCTACCAAATTTCAAATAAAAATATTGTCATTTAGATCATTTATTTGCAGAAAAATGACAATTGGTCAAAATAGCAAAAAATATGCAGTGTCTTCAGATCTCGAATAATGCAAAGAAAACAAGCTCATATTCATTTTTAAACTACACAATACTAATGCTTACACTTAGGAAGAGTTCAGAAATCAATATTTGGTGGAATAACCTTGATTTAAAATCACAACTTTCATGTGTCTTGGCATGCTCTCCACCAGTCTTTCACATTGCCGTTGGGTGACTTTATGCTACTCCTGGCGCAAGAATTCAAGCAGCTCGGCTTCTTTTCATGGCTTGTGACCATCCATCTTCCTCTTGATCACATTTCAGAGGTTTTTTATGGGATTCAGGTCTCGAAATTGGGCTGGCCATGACAGGGTCCTGATCTGGTGGTACTCCATCCACACCTTTACTGGCCTGGCTGTGTGGCATGGAGCATTGCCCTGCTGGAAAAAACATTTCTCAGAGTTGGGGAACATTGTCAGAGCTAAAGGAAGCAAGTTTTTCTTCCGGGACAACGTTGTACTTTGCCTGGCTGAGGTTTGTAAAAGACCGTAAGGATTGAAGAAAGCGGACTGGAGGGTCTTCTAGTTCGTCTTCTCTGATGAGTCCAATTTTCAGCTTTGCCCAACACATGGTCGTCTGATGGTTAGACGGAGACCTGGAGAGGCCTACAAGCCAGAGAGTCTTGCACCTACTGTGAAATCGGACTCATCAGAGAAGACGAACTTAGAAGAACCTCCAGTCCGCTTTTTCAATCCTTATGGTCTTTTACAAACCATCATGGGGTGACCGACTCGTGACTTCCATGTTGTACGATACGCACTGGTACATGAAATAACACAAAATGAAGACCATATGTAACCATGTATCTAACCATGTATGTAAGCATTCTTTTCCTCACCTTCTTTTCACAGACATAATGCTTTTTTCCCTTTCAAAATTCATACCTTAACCTCATCTTTATGTTTTCTAATGGCTTATAATCTCTTCATCTCCTTTTCAAAAAAATATAATTTTCTTCTTTTGTTTTTACTCACCCCGTCACATCCCAGGGAAAAGTTTCACTTCCCTGTACTTAACCTTCTCCCTTTATGTTAGGCTAAGGAACTTAAAGATCCCCTTAATATTTCCCCTCTGCTTATCCTAACCAAGTCCCCCCTTTTAATTAGTTTGTTTATATTCCCCCCCCCCTCTTTTACATTATTATTCACCTCTCCTTTCCATCTTCTTACCATTACCAGGTTTATCGTTTCATTTTTACTTTATTATGTTTCCCTTTCCTTTCCAATAACAAAATAGTATCCAGAATAAAGAATATCCTGCTTAAAACATTCCACATCCATATAACAAACACATTTTACTCATCTTTTGTTTTTTCTTTCTTTCTTTAGAAAATGTTACAGATGACAAACATTAACCTTACAAAGACAATACTATAAGTAGAGTGGTACAAGAGAGGCCACAATATGGCATCTGTGCCCATACCTGGGAGTTCCATTGAGGGACCCTATCCTGATATGAGGCATCCTCTTTTCTTTTAACCTAACTTTTAATTGCAGTTAACAGAGGTTTAACAAATAGTTTGTTTACAATCTGAGAATTATGTAGATTTGTTTGTAGTTTGTAGGGGACTATCCTTAAAAAGTGTGACCCAATTTGATAATTAAATCAGATCATATGAAATACAGGACAAAGCACTATCAACAACAACTTCATTTGTTTGAGTAGTCTATTGAAAATAGCATAAAAACATCTATGACATAATGATGTTTCACACTCAGCAAAGTTGTAGTTCATGACACACAACACTTTAACAGCACACAGAAGTAAGCCCCACCTAGTGGCACTGTCACCCACCTACACCCTGATTACAATGCAAACACAACTTCAGTTAATTCCCAGTTACGGTATATGAATAAATGTTTTATAGAAGTACTTCACTTACATGTCTTAAAACAAACTGAAAAAGAGAGAAAGAAAAAAACTAACCTGCCCAAACCAGTAAGTGTTGTTAAACACTTGAGATGATTTCTTTACTTTAGTCCTGCCATTCCAATCACTTTCAAACATGATACAGCTCATTCAGCCCTTACAAGCACTGATGTGTGTTGGAGCACAAGATACTCCAGCTGCTGCTATATTGCTGTCTGCAAGCAGAAAGATATGTCTCAATAATTAGTTTTTCTCCAATTGGAATTGGAAGTTTTGGTTCTTTGAGATATTGTCTGCAACAGATTAGAGGACCATACAATTCCATGGACTGGTGTTGTTCTGCTTTTCCTGTTTCATAAGCAGAATCTCTTTCACCAGATTATCTACCAGTTCTGGGAAGTCAAACCTTGTTGGATCATTGCTTGTTATGATGAAGACAGGATAAGATCCCAATGTTCTGAAATTTTCCAAATATCTGTCCCGTATGTTCTGAAGTGTTGCCTCCATTGGTATTCCCCTTATCTCTCCTCGTGATACATCAATGTCAGCCTTGTTGTGAACAAGGTAGAATTTCTTCTTTGTTTTATTGATTTCATCTGCCAGCCTGAGGTCATTCTCTGTGAGTCTTGATTCACATACTATGATAAAGAAGTCATAGTTTTGGTATTTTACATCTTTCATGTAGGTTCCTGCTTTGTATGTTCTGCTCCCTATGCCTGGCAGGTCCCAGAAGGTTACTTTGGGCATGGTTGGGAGGGGGAAGCTGGCACCTATTTGGGGTTGTAGGGGGATGCTGGCACCTATTTGGGTTGTGAAGGGGAAGATGACACCTATTAAGGTTGGGAGGCTGAACCCGGCAGCTATTTGGGTTACGCAGACCTCAATGGCTGCAGCTCCTTTGTCAGTATGTTTAAGACCTCTGATGGCATTAACGAAGGAGGACTTTCCTACAGAAACGTGCCCTGTCACAGCAATGTTGAGGGTGACATTATCTAACCTATGATCTTCTTCTGTGGCTTTAGCTAAGGCTTGCTCCCAGATTGATTTAACAGAATAATTTATTGAAGCAGGGCGATCATCCTGTTGATCAGCAATCATCTAAAAAAAAAGAGGCAATGTTTGAGATCACTTAAAGACTGTTTTTCAACAGAGATATCACTAATGTTGACAAAATCTGAAAATGTACATGCAATGAGTCAATGACACCTCAAAAACTGAACTTGAGTCTCATGCCTAATTAAAACAGCTTTAAACAATTTTCAGGATGTGAGATTTTAAGAACTATTGTATATACATCTAGACTCTGTAACTAAACTACATGTGTGTATAAGGTAATATAGCATGAGCATGTGATGCTTTAACTTTTTAAATATACTGTATATATGGAAACTTTTTGAAACCTTCAAAATCAAAATGAATTATTATATTCATACTGGTTATTTACACACACTAATGCAAAGAATGTTTACAGAAGTTCTACATTATTTAAGTTGACTGGCAAAAGAATAGTTTGGTTTAAAGCGTGGTTGAAGTATTGCCATAAAAGTATTCAGCTTTGCCAAAACTAATGCTGTAAGTTGTCAGGGGAAGTTGTCTTTCGAATTTGCCGTCAGTTTCTTCACGGAATCTGTGGAATTCTTCCTTGACTTCTCTCCTCACATCTATTATCCCTTGTTTGACTTCTTTGACCTCCTTTTTCACCTCATCCAGTTGTTTGCCTATGGGTGCTAGTAAGTCAATTAGTTGATTTAGGCTAGCTGGTTCTGCACCTGCCCCGTTCTTCTCATCCCGCTTTCCATTGTCAGAATTTGGATCAATTTTCTTCCTTTTTTAATTTCTCTGACTTGATTTTCTTGATATATCCGGCCTCTTTATTGGTTCCCTCCTATATATTATTGAATGTATTTGTTTAAATTATGATTTTTGAGGGTTTATCGTCGCCGAGTTAAGAGAGGTAAAAATTACGTGACTATTTACTCCAACATCTTACCGGAACTCCCAGGGGAAGTTGTCTTTATTAAGATAAGATCTTTATAATATTGCTAAGGTATAAAGTTTAACCTATCCCAAAGACAATGATGACATGTGAATTCCTAGAATATTTGCATATCTGCTTTTGAATAGCATAATCATGGGAGCCATGAGCACCTACATGTCTCATATATTGTTGCCTCATCAACAGTCAAGAGCATGCTTTCAGAATTGGCATCTTATGTCTCTATCTCTAAGGTTTGCTGAACAAGTAGAACTTCTGTGCATTAGCAGTGATATAGTACATGATGTATTATATGTTGATGGGGGCTTTGCAGTTGCGTGTGTTGTGCATCATTTTCTATTCTCTTCTTTGTCTAGTTCACAAAGTGAGCAATTGAGCTGAATGTGGAGCAGTCTGAATGGTTAATGTGTGTGTGTGTGTGTGTGAGAGAGAGAGAGAAAGAAAGAAAGAAAGAAAGAAAGAGAGAGGTGTTACTACCTGAGCAGCAGTGCCTCTGGCTCCGTCCTTCACACCTTCTCCTGCACCAGCAGCTGACTGCAGAGAGGCAGGTGGAGCAGCCTGTAGGGGGAAGGAGATAAAGTCATGTCACACATGTTCAACCCAGTGTTAAACACTAATACACAACATGGAGGGGGGGGGGGGGCTTTAAATTAGGTATTTTAAAGGTCCTGGCCTAGCCCAGATGTTGAATATGAAATATTCCCTGTGCAATTGCATTCCTCTTGACTTTAATTCTTAATTGTGCTGGCATTGGCAGCTTCCCGGGTAAAAGAGCTTGGGTTTGCTGATTCAATCTTACTAAAGGAACAATTCCCTGTATTTGCTCCACACATTATCTACACATAGTTACCACCAACCACAATAACTTAGTCAAATTGCTTTTTAGCATGTGAAAGACTGATGGAGAGCATGCCAAAACACATGAAAGCTGTGATTGTAAATCAAGGTTATTCCACCAAATATTGATTTCTGAACTCTTCTTAAGTTAAAGCATTAGTATTGTGTAGTTTAAAAAATGAATATCAACTTGTTTTCTTTGCATTATTCAAGATCTGAAAACACTGCATCTTTTTTTGCTATTTTGACCAATTGTAGTTTCTCTGCAAATAAATGCTCTAAATCAGGGGTTCCCAACCTTTTTTGCACCACGGACCGGTTATATGTAGGGATTTTTTTCAAGGACCGGCTTCAAGGTGTCATACTACACCTCTTATTAGTCACGTCATCCATTCTGATGTGAATCATTCAATTGCACCCATGAGGCAAGCGCAAGTTTGATAGAATGAAGCCCAGTCTGCTCATACACAAAAGCTAACATCAACGTTAGGTGGAGTTAATTTGCTGCCAACACGATTGTATTACGAACGTTAAGTGCATGAAAAATACAACTCACCAAAACTCGGAATCAGTGCTTGGTCTCCATGTGCCGAAACAGTTTTAAAGGCTCCATTGGCTCGTTTGCTAGCTTGTCGCCACAAATTAAACAGAGCGGACTTGGTGCGTGAGAATCACCTGTTGCGATAAACCCGTATTTAAAGTATGACTCCTGGTATTGTCTGTTAAAAGAAGCTTTCTTTTTTTGAGGCCGTAGGCTACTCTTCTGGCTCCTTAGTTGGCCTTTTCACCTGTAGGAATTATTTAATGAGTAAGAAGTAATTTAGGATAATTCCAGTGGATTTGATTATGCCTTTAATTACAGAAAATAATGTTACTCATTACCAGCCATTGGTCACACAGATTTAGATGGATTAATTTTCAGACTTCCTGTTTTACAACATGGAGCTGGGGTTTGGATTGGGAAGCTGGAATCTGAGATGTTAGGGAAGCGTTTAGCCGTAGGTGATATAAAGACATTGTTGAGTCAGATTCTCACCAGAGAGAGGACTACTTCACTTCTCAGTGAAGTGGAATTGGGATGGATTATGGAAGATTCAATGATCGATGAGGTGGCATTCGAATAACTATAGGAATGCTGTGCGGAGATGTTTGAGGAATGTTTATCCTAATGTGTGTTCTGTGGCAAGCATCTGTGTGAATGAAATCAAAGCATTTGAGAATCCGGCTATGTTCTTGGAGATGGTTGAGCAGGACTGGCGTGTGAGGGTGGAGACAGAACCGGAGAACAATCATATGGTTAGGCTTATGATGCGTAAGGCCATAATCGATGCTCTTCCATTGTCAGTAAGAAATAAGTTTGAAGATGATCACCGAATTTGTTCGATGACAAAAATGGAGTTCACAGATACTGTTACTCATTTTGTTAGTTTACAGAGGAAGGTTGATGCTGAATTGAAAAAACAAGCTGGGGATAGACGGAGGCAGTTGGATCAGAACCAGTTGGATAAGGATGAAGGGACAAGGGGTCAAGTACAAGCACTGCAAGTAGGCGTAACTGCTCAGGCACCTGAACAGGACCTGGGGAAATGTAATGTGTTTGTTTCAGGACCTGCTCCATCGGCAATACAGCAGCCGACAACTTTTCCTCAGGTAGCACATGATCCTTTACCATAAATGCACAGGCAGCCATATTGGGAACGGCCCCCTCAGCCTTACCCGCAGTGTCAGGGCCAACAGTGGGAGCATATTCAGGTAAGATACGGCGGAGCAGGCAGAGGCAGAAGAGGGGTTGCAAAAGGACAGAACAACAGAGATGGGCCACAGAGGTGTTGGGCGTGTGGCCAAGTGGGACATATCTTTAGACATTGCTATAAAGAACAGAATGTGGGGGAATGGAGAGATTACCAGCCACAGATGGGTGAGTATGATTGAGTCTAGAGAAGGATTTAAAAAGAGCGTTAGAAATAATGTATAACAAAGGGGTTCATCGATAACAGAGAGCACTAGGCATAAGGGGCATATGGAGGTATGTTATGATGTATGAAAAAGTTAAAGTTAGAATATGAACCATGCATAAAGGATTTAGTGGGAATAAATAAATAAGGGGTAATACAAAAGATAATTCCTGAAATAACATTAAGAACAGTTTTAATTACATAGTAGTTAAAGATTGAGGGAATGGGAAAAAAGCTAGACAAAGAGGGTAAATGGAAAAGTAAATAGATGGAGAAAGACTAGCAGAATATGGAATATTTGATTTAGGATTACAGATGAGAGGACTGACAGAGAAGGCATTGGTGAAACTTAGAAGCAAGCCAGGTTGAGGGGGAATTCAAATAGCTGTTATCTAAGGTTCATGTGAGGAACTGTGTTTGTGTTTTGTGTTAACACCTTACAAGTATGTATGCAAGTACATGGATTTTGGGTGTTTTACAGGTTTGGTGGAACTTTCTTAAGTAGGTGTTTTGGGATGAGATGGTGTACCATTTGTATTTTCTTTGGGGGATGGGCATGAGGAAGGAGTGACGTGCCCTTTGAAGTATTATATCCTGGTGTGAGTGGGGTGAGGTAAGTATTTAAGCCAGGTTATAACCAGCAAGGTAAGATATTCTTATTATTATAATGTGACTAAGGGGGGTTAGTCTTTATGTTGTGATAAGCCATATGGGCAATGGTTGTCTGCTGAATAGGGTTCAGCAGTCACGTTGCAGCCAAACTTGGTTAGAATATATATGATGTATATATGTGATGAGATTAGCTTATAAAATAAGACCAAATAGATTTTAATTTTAAAAGGGTAAACTGTGGGCATATAAGTTATTAGTCTTGTTTATTTTCACACACTTTTAGTTTTAAGTGTGTAAGGGGGGAGGATACAGAAATATTAGACTTATGGGCTTTTTGGTCATTTATTTATGGGAAGTTATGGAAAATAAAATTTTGCATAATGCTATATTTGTAGCATCTATAATAAAAGATATTGATAAAACATTTGGGGTATTGATAAAACATTTGGGGAATATTTTATGCTGGAAGGTATACTTATATAGGTAGTCATGCACTACATAGACATGGAAAGGGATAAGTAGAAAATATAGGTATTAGAGTAATGAATGGGAATTTAGATGATGAGATATGGGTTGATGATAGAGGTCAGAACTCTAAGTTAAGGCAGTATTAAATGTTTCATGTTATGTTTTTAAGTTTGTTTGTATTGGTTTTATAAAGGATATTCTATAGACTTTGTGATACTGGTGTAGTTTTTTCTGTTTGGTTTTAGAGTAATGAATGGGAATTTAGATGATGAGATATGGGTTGATGATAGAGGTCAGAACTCTAAGTTAAGGCAGTATTAAATGTTTCATGTTATGTTTTTAAGTTTGTTTGTATTGGTTTTATAAAGGATATTCTATAGACTTTGTGATACTGGTGTAGTTTTTTCTGTTTGGTTTTCAGAAAAGTAGCAGAGTGAGAAGACAAGGAACGCGAGGGAGCCAGTGACTTGATGCAAGGACCAGGCCATCACCATCATCATCATCATCGCCGTTGAGATTCATCTTACCGGTTGGACGGCAGTGACAGCAAGACATGAATGGGACTTTCATGTTAAACACAACTGTATCAGAAATGAGAATAAGAGATGCATGATGTCACTCACAGCTCGCGGAAAGGGGTGTCGTCGTACGAAGACGAGGCAGCAAGAAAATTTCCTTAAGATATAAATTTGAAGATTGAAGAAATAGAGGTTTTCACTCTTGCCTGTGAGGTCAAGAAAATGCCATCTAGGATGTCAAGAATACCAGAAAGGACATTCATACACATTAGGACTGTTTCAAAGGCACAACACTGCATACATGACTGGATGTTTATTGTTTTGTATTGTATGTTTTTATGTGAACGTATATTTCCCACCTGAGACTGTAAACATTAATGTGATCTCATCTAGGACCACCTTAGTGAGACTGTGAGATATTATATGGGGGTTTAGTTACATTTTGTTTAGAGGGAGTGAATGGACTGTTAAAAATAATGCAAAAAATGGGTTTTGATTTATAGGAGTTCAGAGGTAATTGTTTCATTATATATGGGATTGATAGCTTGTATTTGATAGAGTAATGAAGATAATGTTTAGTGTGTGATCAGACACAAAGGGGGGAATGTAGGAATTATTTAATGAGTAAGAAGTAATTTAGGATAATTCATTTCAGGGGTTAGTCACACACACACACACACACACACACACACACACAATACAATGTCAAAAAGGGGGTACCTAGAAAATGGGTGTGGTACTAGGTTTAGGACATCTTCTGATTTGGTTGGGGTCAGATGAGGAGGTCATGTTTAATTGGCTGGCTAGGTCAGCCAATGAAGCAAAGATGGGTGGTGCTTAATGTTAGTTTAAAATGTCTTGGCGGAAAGTTTAAGGGCAGATGTAATATCCGGTATGCATCTCTTTACTGTAGGCCTAACTTACTTACAGTAAATCCATTTTGAACAATGCGTCCTTTGTCTGACTTCTGATTGTGAATTACTTTAATACTTAATAATTGTCCACAAAACACCTTTGCAAAGAAGCTCTCCAAAGATGTTTGTTTTTTTACTAAGTTTCGCTAGTTTGCGGGCTTATTTTTTCAGTGACGTATCACTTGAACGAGACAAGCGTCTTGACGTGACAAAAGGCAGAGGCGAATGTGACGTCTGTGAAAAACCGGTAGTTTTTCAAAATAAAACACCTTTCAGACACTAATAATTAATACAGCGGAATTGGTATAAATTATTTATTCTTTCTATGCGGCCCGGTAACAAATGCCTCACGGACTGGTAGCGGGCCGTGGCCCGGTGGTTGGGGACCACTGCTCTAAATGACAATATTTTTATTTGAAATTTCGCGGGTGTATGTTGTTACTCGTTACATTTTATGAACACAGTTTTGCCGAAATGTTGCCTACGCAAAAACATGGAAGCGTTGCTGTTGGAAGTTTAAACCAATCAGGTGTCTCTGTCAGCTCCAATGATAGCAGAATGATGACAGCAGCGTGAGTGGCAGACTTGCCATTTTCCTAAACATTCAACGGACAACCTGACAAACGGTCTAATCATTCAACATGGATCCAGAGGTAGCCTCGACTGAGCCCTCTGATATGAGCCACCCTTGGCCTTATTTAACAGACATGTTCAAGTTCAGAGGCCCCAAGAATGACTCGTGGAGGTTTCAGTGTGTTTCCTGTCTACCTCAAAAAAGGAATTGCTAGCCTTCAAATTTGGAGGAACAGGTCGAGTTATGCAGAGGTCTTGCTATGCTAAGTTAATGTCTATGACTTTTGCATATCGTATGTGGTTAATGTAATGATTTTATACTGTTATCTAGCAAAATACATGTTGACATAGAGCAATAGCATCAAAATAACACGATTGTACCTTGATTATTTATTTAACGTAGTGATAAAGCTATGTGTCAAGCTGACGTGAAGATTTGCCTTTTTTATTGACAGGCGAAGGAAAGGATGGATGAGGTATCATATGTTAAGGACTGCCCATAATGAATCCTTACTATATGCATGGTCTGTTCTCAGGTGGTAGAAGTCCTTGAAAAGAATGACCAGTAGCTAGTGCAGAAAGGGCATGCACAAACAAAAATAGAAAATTATTGTTCAATAACGCCTGTTCCTTCTGCCTGAATCTACACAGCAGTCCAGATGTAACACTCCAATCTTCCAAGTCCTGAACGTTGAGGTCAGGTGGGGGATGGTGCAGGATTTGAGGCCATTCAACGCATTGGTGGAAGACTGGCCAGCAGATGTGTCATAACCCACACGCACTGTTTACTGCCACCCGAAGTGAAAGTGATATCATGGTTAAACTGACGTCAGGCCTGTTTCTCAGTTCCATTAGCAGAATGTGGTTGGCGTTTTTAGTATGGGTGAAACATTTTTGTAGAAGTACAATTCTACTGTACATTGACAACATTTGAATCTGCATTCCAGATGTAGAAACTTGGGAGAAAGACTAACAATGTTACAGATGCTCTCTGAAGGGGGGCACAAGGCACAAGGTCCCCTGGAAAAAGCTGCAGTTTGCTGAATCACAGGTTATGTATTTGGGCAAGACAATATCACAGGGACAAAAAGGCATTGCCCCAGGCCAGTTAAATACTATAACGGCAGTTCCAAGACCCAAGACAATGAAACAAATGATGGCCTTAATTTGGCTAATAGGGTTTAGCAGTGAATGGATTGAGTGAGCAAAAGATTACTCCACTCCAAACTATGATCACTAAAGCTTGGTCAGAAAACTTAGAGAGACATCAGGCTTGACCTCTTGATGGGGAAGGCGTGTTTGATCTCACGAAAAGAGATGTTAAAAGCTGCACAGGCTCTTATCTAAAGGTTATTAAAGTTTCCTTTAGCTAGCTAGTTAGCTAGCATAGCAACTAGGCAACCATAGCAACCAAAGTAACACCGCTTGCTGCATAACCTGAAGCAAGGTTTAATTTCTCAAAATCAGCTCACCAATTAAAGGCATTTAACAATCCTGAGAGAAATACATCAATGGAGCAATGGCTTACGCTCAGGGACGGACTGGCCGTCGGGCATACCGGGCGTTTGCCCGGTGGGCCAAGGTGCAATATGGGCCGATAGTCCCGAATTTTAATTTTTTATTTTTTTCCCCATATAATGGTCTGACCGGCTGGCCCACGAAAGTAGTTCATCAGCGGCCCTACTGACACTGGGCTGGCCCAATCACATCCCCTGGGCTGACCCAACACAAACCCCTTTCGATTTGGACCTGCCTACATAATGCATTAGGACGGTAAAAAAAACTCAGCGTGGCCCATGGCCTTGACATGCTTGACACGCGCACGCTAGTCTGCGGCCCATTGGCTGTCTTCTTGAGTGACTAGAGGCTCGTCCAATCATATCAGCAAACACCTTCTACCTTTAGCTTAATGTTTGCCACGGCAGGGCCATCATGCTCCCGTGGATGACAGTGCTGGTGGCTACAGCCAGGGAGATACGATACAACGACCTACGGTAAGCTTACGGATCATGAATTAAAACGTCTCTAAAATATGTTTGACTTAGGACCTATGTTCTATGGCCAAGTTCGTTTGCATTGTAAATACAAGACAAGTCTGTATCTGTTGCTAGCCCTCAGCCTACTGTACTCTGAAACAGCCAGCCGTTAGCCTACACTCTATGTTGTGTGTTTGAGTGGTGCGCGGTGCCATGTCAATTGTTCCGAAAGCCCATGGTCCCAAACCCTGGTATTCCGAAATTATGCCAATTTGTCCAGATACCGAATTATGATAACCCGCTATACGCTCCAGTAAGCCCCCCCCCCCCCCCCCCCCCCCCGAAGTTCAGGGGCGTAGTTCAAATGTTAATGCCACCTCATCAAGCGCGTTTCCTACAGGAGGAAATAGACCCCCTTCTAGAAAAGGGAGCAATACAGCCTGTCCTCTCGGAGACGAGAACAGGGGGTTCTTCAGTCGCTATTTTCATGGAAAATATCGACCGATCTTATACCTCCGTATTCTGAACAAAGCTTTAAAGTGTATGATGTATATTGTATTGCATTTAGATTAATTAAGACCACCACCTTAACACACAAACTCTTGTTGAACTCATAAAGTAGTAGGTTCAGTGACGTGCGGTGAGACAGCTGTCTTCTGGAGCTTCTGCGAGCCCGTGAATCAATGTTTCGTTGGAATCATGATGTAACGTTGTTGTAGCGGGAATACAGCAATGTTATTTTCTAATTGGCAGGTCATATGTATGATTCTAGACTTCGCTAAGCACTGAAGCGACTGAAACGGTGAATTTTGATCACATTCAGCGAAGTTAACAGGTAAAACAGGAGAAAAATAGGGCGTCTTTAGGCCGTCCTGCCTAAAAGTAGGGCATCCCGTTTCTTCTTATTTTTTAGTAGACTATAGGGCAGACGCCCTGCTAGCTATAAGCCTGGTTGGTGTAGACATTCGAGAGACCAAAAAGACTGAAAAGGTGTGTTATCGAATTTAGTGGGCCGGTCTGGTTCAAAATGCCCGGGCCGATTTTTTGTCCCAGTCCGCCCCTGCTTACACTGATAGCAATGTAGTGTCTATCTCAAACACTTTAATTGAGTGGTTGCCAGGGGATCTATTAGCAATTGGACTTAGCTTCCAGTTGTACACAACACCATACTACATAAACGCTTAATAAATGCATGGTTTTCAATGTGAGTAGGAATGAGTTAGCCTATGTGTTTGTACATACGTGCAAGGAGAGGGTGTAGCATTTTTGCTTGAAATGCCAATCTTATACAACTTTTAAATGGCTAGGAGCGCTTGCACCACAGCTACATGGCATTTAGTTTTAAGTGACAAGATGACGCAACATTGAATAAACTGCAGTTGATACACGGGTGCAGTCATACACTTGTTTGTTTTATAAAATTACAACTGCTCTGCATGTTTTAATACAATGCGGCTTATAATCTGGAGAATATGGTATAGACCTAGGTATTGATGGTACCATCTATTAATGTCATCTCTTCAACACCTTGCACTCATACCAGGCATTTTTTCATCCTCTTTAGTAAAATACATTTTTTAAGGACCACCCTTAGAGGTTGACTTTATGCAATGTCTTTTGTACAGTCATAGAAGATCTTATTTCCCTTGGTGACCCCTCTGCCAAAGCTGAAGCACTTGCCCATCTGTTTTTCAGAGCAAGTTTGTGCAAGTAATTTTAGGAGGGGTGTGTCGCGTCAGAGCCCGGACCTGCACCAGCCACACTCCCTTTGGTTTGCACTCGCTCACCTGTACCGCGTTCACACTCACGGGAATACTAATCACCCACGTCTGTCAATTTCCTGCTTATACCTCGCACTCCCTGCACTCTGTGTCTGGTCCTGCACTATACGGATTACCTTCCAATTCCTGTATTCCTGACGTCTGATGAGTATCGCCATAGTTCTCATTCAAGTTTGCCTTTGTTTGTTTCATAGCCTAACTTTGTCCAAAGTTGTGCCGAGTTTGACTCAAAGGTTTTGTTTCACACTACGGCGTGTTCGTTTAGTAAGTTCAAAGAGTAAGACTATGTTTGTTCCTTTGTGCGCCGTTCGTGCCTGTTTCCTGAGTAAGTACCAGTGCTTCGAGCCTGCGCCCCTCCGTGGGTTTGTCTACGTGTGAAAGGACCTGTTCCACGTCATCTGTGTTCCCTGCAACCTGTTGGTCTGTCGTGTTTGTTCCCTGGCTGTCTGTCCGTAATAAACTCTGTTTCCACGAACTTCAATCTCTGTGTCAGTCCATTCCGTGACAGAAGACCAGACCACAAAAGACAGATGGATCCAGCCAGCTCTGTCTCCGCCTCCTGCCCTCGGGCTGGAGTGGCAGTACGACCCACATCGTTCTCCGGCTCCACGTCTGCCTGCCGAGGCTTCCTCTACCAGTGTACTCTTATCCTGGAGATGGAGGCTCAACGCTACCTGTCTGAGAGGGCGAAGGTAGCGTTCATCATCTGCCTGCTTGAGGGGAGAGTGCTGAAGTGGGCAGAGAGCTTGTGGCGGCAGGATAGACCTGCCATGACTCCTAACGACTCCTTCATTCATCATTTCCGGGAGTAGTTCGACCTGCCCGATGGAGATACTTCGGTCCAAGTGCGTCTGCTTCATCTTCGACAGGCCACGACGTCCTTCCATGAGATCACCGGCGCTGATCACCGTCTTCCGTCAGTGGATAGAACTGGCGCTGAGACTCCATCTCGCCGGCTTTGACGACACCGTCGCCCTAGAACGGTTCATCCTTCTCGCCATCTGAGTGGCAAACCGACGGGAGCAGTGCCTGCACGATCCGCCGTCCTTCCCCATGCCAAACCGCGCCACGCAGCGCTCCAGTGGCAGTTCCAGGGTAGAGGCCGGGGCCCATGTGTATTGACTCTCTGAAACTCTCCCCAGAGGAGCGAGACCGCCGCCGCAACCAGGGCTTATGCCTGTATTGCGGAGAGAAGGGTCATGTTGTGGTGGACTGTCCAACTCTTCCCACACGACCCTGGGTGAGTCCTGCTCAGGCTGAAATATCTGTGTGTAACCCTTTGTGTACCCCAGTAGCCCTGACTACCTCTTCTGGTTCCCTCTTAGCCCAAGCCCTGATTGAAACAGGGTCCGCTGGCAACTTAATTTCGGGGTCTTTGTTCCACCGGGTAGGTCTCCGCCAAAACCCGAGCCCCACCCCCTTTTCTCGTCACTCCATCACAGGTCAACCGCTCACGAGATGGCAGGTGCAGCAGGTCACCTCTACAGTCCAGCTCGAGATAGGTCTCCTCCATAAGGAAGAGCTCAAATTTCTCATTCTGGAGGAGTCCACCGCCGACCTTATCCTTGGGCGTCTGTGGCTGCTTCTACATTCGCCTACACTCTCCAGGAGGACCGGCGGGGTGATGAAGAGGTTGCCTGAATGCTCCCGTTGGTGCCTACCTATCATTTCACCACCCACTCAAGCCTCACACCGTCCCTATCGTCACACTCCTGCACACTGTTGCACTGAGTTAATACTGAGGCCTGTATTTTCAATAAGGTCTTTCTAAGGAATTTGACTTAAAAGATGTTTTAAAGGAAATACCCTACTTGTCAACTTATATAATAAATAAATAATTTGATTATTGAGAGGTGACACAGCTTTTGATTTGATAAAAATTTGATATTTCAATTATATTGTACAGGGTTGTACTCACTTCTTTTGGATACTTTATATCAGCTATTGCTTTTAACTAACCTTGAAAACTCACCATATTCATTTGGTTTATCCCTTGGAGAGGCATCCAGTTGACTCCTAAGACATGATGGGAAACATAACAACAGTATTCAATACCAGGAAAAGAAAAACAGCAATATAAATGAAATGGTAATTTAAAATTGATAACATGTAGGACGTAGACACACAGTACAACTTGAGACAATTTGAGTAACTTCAAACACTATGGAGCTGTTACTTATAACTTATATGACTTCAAACACTATGGAGCTGTGGGTGTTTATTAGACTGGTAAGAAACAAGATGCATGTGGTTTGCAAACCCTGTGCATTTGTCTTTGTCTTCTCCAACTCTCCCTCTAGTCTTGCAGCAAGCTCGTGATGTTTGATTTCTCTCAGAATTTGAAGCGTGATGTTCAGAGAGCCTTCACCGCCATACATCTTGATCATCTGACTGGCAATGTCTGTGGCATCACTGTCCTCCTGCAGCTTCCCTCTTGGCATGCGAGCAAAGCCCTCATCTGCCCCCTCACTCAGGAACAGTCTGAACTTCTTCAGCTCTTTCGATTTCAAATCTTCCAGAGTAGACAGAAGAAGTGGCAGGTGATTTACCATGATGGACACCTAAAATAAAGTAAACTGTCCAGTTAAACCACACATTATACAATTCAACCACAAACACCATGATCCTTATCAAACCAATATGCTCTCCAGTCAGACTTTTGAAAGCCTTGTGACCCTACTAGTTTAACTAGTGAGAGCCAACATGCTTGAAATATGTAGGAAAGGGGTATCAATTGAACCTTTCTATTGGCTCCCCATCAAGAATTCTGCCCAGCCAAAATGTAATAATCTCCTTGCTTGCTTGAACACATGAAAATGTATGTAGGCTACCCTCAGATACATTTTTTCTATGAACAACAATGAAACAAAAAGGTATTCAATTATTTCCTGATGTAGGAATTATCTGCTTGGTTTATTTTTTGCCCTTTTATTAGTAAAACACAAGGCTATGTAAATGTTATCTATTGTGAGTGAGTAAAAGAGGAAAGCAGCTCTTCTGCTTCTTCTTTCTTTGCTTTCAACCATGACAAAAGCGAGTAAAACCGGACAAAACCGAGTGAAACCAACTCTGTACTGTCTGTCAGCAAACCATTTGGTTTTCATAACACTTGGTGGAAAGGTGTTGCATTTTGGAGCGGATCCGAATCACCAAGCGATATTAGCGCGATATTACATATGGCATTTGGCAGGGACGTGCAGAGGAATTTTTGAAGGGCTATTGCTCTGACCTGAAAAAAGGGTATAGATAGGGTGAAAAAGAGGACATATCAGCCGCTGACCATCAAGAACACTAAAGTGCCGAAACAATACTGCCTCAAACGGCTATTGGCCTAAGCAGGCTGGCTACCTTACTGCTTCTAATTTATGAGGTTCACTGTAAGTATCAATCAATGAAGTATTCAGCACAGTGACAACAGGAGGTCAGGGGTGAAATGTGTAAGCAAAATCCTGAACGATTTTGGAATCCCTGCTGGATGCATTTTTTAGGTCTCAAAAAGAGGACATGTCCTGGCAAAAGAGGACGTCTGGTCACCATAGTATAGAACAGTGCAACAAAGCAATGTGCAACATGTCTTGTCTGTGATTTGTTTAAACTAGTGCAGTGCCCGTAGCAATTATGCATTCTGTAGTGTTAGCAGACGTAGGTGTAGCTGTTGGGTAGTGTAATAGCAAGACACATTTGCACTCCACATAGGTACAGGTTACACTGAAGTATTATTGTGATGCATGTTTCCTTTTCATTAAGAAATGTTTTAATGTTGTATAGCCTTTTTGGATATATACCAACAAATAAAGTTTGAGATTATGTAGTGGATGCAGTTGAATATAGATGTCAAAGTTGCTGTCTAAACTATAAACTAAGGGCCTGATTTACTAACAGGATTGCGCCCATTTTCTGGCGTAAAATAGCTGTCGTAACGAAAAACGGTATTTACTAAGCTGGCGCAGCGCATATTAACGCTTTGAGGGTGTGTACCTGCAAACAGGTGGGATGGTTCGGAAACGTGGGTGGTAACGTAGGCGTGTAGCGCTATTTAATGGGAGGAGTGCGCCTAATGATGAACTGCGTGGTATTTACTAAACTGCCCGGCGAGCGCACATCTCTGATTTGCAGGCTAATTCTCCGCCTCATAAAAGCACGTCTTAACCAAGCACATTTCCACTGAGTCTGAAAAAGTTGATATGGCAGCAGCAAGGCAAAGACATAGACAGAGACAGCGAACAGAAATATTTGTTTCAACTCGTGTAATTCATATATTCATATACAGCCGCGGAAAAAATTAAGAGACCACTTCAAAATGATCAGTTTCTCTGGTTTTACTATTTATTGGTATGTGTTAAAGTAAAATGTACATTTTAGTTTTATTCTATAACCTACTGGCAACATTCCTTCCAAATTTCAAATAAAAATATTGTCATTTAGATCATTTATTTGCAGAAAAATGACAATTGGTCAAAATAGCAAAAAAGATGCAGTGTCTTCAGATCTCGAATAATGCAAAGAAAACAAGCTCATATTCATTTTTAAACTACACAATACTAATGCTTTAACTTAGGAAGAGTTCAGAAATCAATATTTGGTGGAATAACCTTGATTTAAAATCACAACTTTCATGTGTCTTGGCATGCTCTCCACCAGTCTTTCACATTGCCGTTGGGTGACTTTATGATACTCCTGGCGCAAGAATTCAAGCAGCTCGGCTTCTTTTCATGGCTTGTGACCATCCATCTTCCTCTTGGTCACATTTCAGAGTTTTTTTTTATGGGATTCAGGTCTCGAAATTGGGCTGGCCATGACAGGGTCCTGATCTGTTGATAATCCATCCACACCTTTACTGGCCTGGCTGTCCAATTTTCAGCTTTGCCCAACACATGGTCGTCTGATGGGTAGACGGAGACCTGGAGAGGCCTACAAGCCACAGAGTCTTGCACCTACTGTGAAATTGGACTCATCAGAGAAGACGAACTAGGAGACCCTCCAGTCGGCTTTGGTTCAATCCTTATGGTCTTTTACAAACCTCATCCAGGCAAAGTACAACGTTGTCCCGGAAGAAAAACTTGCTTCCTTTTGCTCTGACAATGTTCCCCAACTCTGAGAAGTGTTTTTTCCAGCAGGGCAATGCTCCATGCCACACAGCCAGGCCAGTAAAGGTGTGGATGGAGTATCACCAGATCAGGACCCACCAAATATTGAATTCTGAACTCTTCCTAAGTTAAAGCATTAGTATTGTGTAGTTTAAAAATGAATATGAGCTTGTTTTCTTTGCATTATTCGAGATCTGAAGACACTGCATCTTTTTTGCTATTTTGACCAATTGTCATTTTTCTGCAAATAAATGATCTAAATGACAATATTTGTATTTGAAATTTGGTAGGAATGTTGCCAGTAGGTTAAAGAATAAAACTAAAATGTACATTTTACTTTAACACATACCAATAAATAGTAAAACCAGAGAAACTGATAATTTTGAAGTGGTCTCTCAATTTTTTCCGCGGCTGTATATGAAATTAAACTTTCCGAACGTAATTGGAGAAATTGATCGCACCCACATGCAAACAGTCCCACCTTCAATCCGCGAACACGTTTACCGAAACAGAAAGCACACATATTCAATGAATGTCCAGGTCATATGTGATGCCAACATGACCATTACTTACGTGGAAGTGGTCTGTCCATGACAGTTTTATCTTTCGGAATAGTGCCATTTATCCATGATTGAGCAACAGTGATTTTGGAGAGGCCTGTCTACTTGGTAAATGTATTTGTTTCAGTGGGGATATATTGTAGTGAACCCATGTCCCTTGTAGAACGTATTAATCTCGCCATGTACACATATATATTGTTATAATAGACAGTTTATGCATTAATGCCACCAATAGCATATTATTTATATTCGTGTTCTTTTAAACATCTCGCTGTAGATGATGGCGGGCAAAACAACAATATAACCCATTGAATCAGGTTCAGTGATTGAGCGAACGTGAACCAATATATCTATCTCGCTATCTATTCGCTATCTATTCGCTGAACCTTAGTTTTTTCTTCCTCGAATCTCCATGGTGGCAGTAACTTGCTGGCAAGTTCTCCAGTCTTTTAACGGTGCGCTAAATAATGATTGCCCAGCGCGTATCTGGCTTGATAAATATCACGGAAAATGCGGGGAATCACCGTGCGTTAATGTGCGCCTGGCAAAGATGCGTTCGCAAATCAATCTTAGTAAATCAGGCTCTTTAAAGGGCGGAGTAAGCACAGTTTGCCCAGCGCAGATCTGGCTTGATAAATACCAAGTAAAATGCGCAAAAACACTGTGCTTTAATTTGCGAACGCAGATTAAGAAGCGCTCGCATATTAGTAAATCAGGCCCTAAATGTCATAAAGAAAGAAATAATTTAAAATGAAGTTATGGTTGAAATATGATCACTTCTTTATTGTAAGGGTAAGTGTAGGGTAAGAATGGTCACGCAGTTGGACTCAAATGTAGGTTCATTTTATTGAATGTATGTACTGTACTGTACTGTATGACTTACAATGGGAACACAGTTTAAATACTCTGACTGGAGATGGCGTTACTATCCCCCACCCGAATTCAGTGCAGGACTGGGAGGATAACATGACGACGTGGGCCCAACATAACTTACAGCGAGATTTGCGCGTATTTCGTGGACTCCATAGCAACAGATGGGAAAGCAATGGACAATCTGAAAGCCTCCGAGGCTTATCAATATAAGCTACCATTTGTAGCGGTGTAGTACTCTCTGACAGGTTTAATGAACACAGAGCAAATGCGATCACACACAGTATCTTCGGAATGGCAGCCTCTCCCAGCAGGGTAAATGCAGACTGAGGTTTATAATATTGCAATAATGAGAAAACAAAGTACACATGAATTACAACAGATACATCGGAAAACCTCTCTCATTGCGTCAGTAGATGCATGAACCGAACGCAGTATCTTCGGAACGACAGCCTCTACCAGCCAGGGTAAATGCAGAGTGAGGTTTATAATATTGCAACATTACAACAGATACATTTTATTGCAAAAAAGTCACCCACCAAATTGTTGGGTGGCTTTCAAATCTGGTGAAAAATCTTCACGCATTTGGCGCTTGGAGGGTGTTAATTTCTGACCTTGAGGGTCGCCTACCTATATAATTTGCCTCGGTAGCCTATTGGGAAATGAGTGCGTACAAAGAAGCCTACTGATATAGTAAATACAAAAACAAATTGTAAAGTTGTATATTGCAAAAATAATGGACCTCATTCTCGCACGCTGTTAAGAAAAAGCAAAATTCTCTGTTTTGGGATTCATGAAAGTTTTCTCATGTTCTTAAGGGTTTGCATTTGTGTGAAATCGTTGGTGAATGCGTTCACAGCAATTCTACAGACATCCATG
This sequence comes from Sprattus sprattus, assembly GCF_963457725.1. Taxonomy (NCBI): domain Eukaryota; kingdom Metazoa; phylum Chordata; class Actinopteri; order Clupeiformes; family Clupeidae; genus Sprattus; species Sprattus sprattus. The sequence goes on along the minus strand of NC_137922.1, from coordinate 45,797,547 downwards.
GATTAAAATAATTATAATAATAATAATACAAGAATATTTGTGTCAATAACAATTATGTTTCACATTATAGTCATGATTATATGAGGCATCGTGATGTCCTAAAATAGATAAAAGCACTACACGAACTGTGCTAATGTCAGTGAATAAATAAATATGCATTAAACTCAATTGCATGGATATGGCCATAGTGGAAAAGAATAAATACATTTACATTCTGCAACAGTACTTCCACCTCTGCACCTGTGTTCTCTCTGCGTTTTGACCTAATGGAACTGGAAATATTGATGTTTTCCTGGCCTGATGGTTGTTGCATGGTTGGTCTTGTGTGAGCATAGAAATGCTCATATGGGGGACTGAATGAACTGCAAAATAGCTATTCTACTGTTATTTTGTATAATTTGTATCTGTAACATATACTGATGTTTCCTGCTCTGATTGGTTGTTGCTTGGTGGTTATTGTGTGAGCATATGAATGCTCATATGGGGGACTGACGGAAGCGGAAATATTGATATTCTGTTGTTGTAATAGACATGAACTTAGTGTAGCATTATTTTGCATCTTTAACTAATTCTTGGATGTGTACTTTGTACACTAATAGCATGGGAACCCCTTCCCCCCTAGATAGCCTCCTTCCTATCTTGGTATCCCTTCCTATCCCTTACCCCACTGTCTCCCCCTTCCTCTCACTTATAGGGTGTGGTCACCCTCTCCCCTATTGTATTCTACCTGACTGAATTGCATAAATACCAATATAGTCTACAGTAAGGTTGGCCTTTCTCTGAGCACCAGCTGAGAGGGGGTCTCCACACCAAAATAAACTCCAGAAACCTGACTACGTCCTCCGGTCCCTTCTTCAACTTTGCCGTGCTTATTCAGATGCTATCATTTGGTCCTTCGAGTAGCTGGAGAAGTTCTGCATCTCTCCGAAACAGCAGAAGAACTCGAGCTAATGCTTCAAACATTGTGAACGGTACAGGTAAGCTATGTACACTCATTCTATATGCAGAATTGATTTTGACCGGAGCCAAGAGTCAGAGAAAAGAAAGCTTAAGGTGTGCAATACTGGCTTTAATTGAACGTGCTGTCTGTTAGTATACCAGAAGAAGGTCCATCTGTCTCATCAGATTCTGGAGAATTTCTACCGCTGTACCATAGAGAGCATTCTTACAAACTGCATCTCAGTATGGTATAGCACCTACTCTGTTGCCGGCCGAAAAAGACTGCAGAGGGTGGTGAAAACTGCCCAACGCATCACCGGTTCCACTCTCCCCACCATTGAGGCTGTCCAGAGCAAGAGATGTCTGCGGAGGGCGCGCAGCATCGTCAAGGACAGCTCACACCCCAGCCACAGACTGTTTGCCCTCCTCCCCTCTGGCAGGAGCTACAGGGTCCTCCGTTCCCGTACCAGCAGGTTCAAGAACAGCTTCATCCCTGCGGCTGTCACCCTACTGAACTCTGCTCCACAGGGATAGAGGACACTTCGTGTCGGGACCCCGCCCCCTCCCCGATGACGAAGTTATGACATTTTTTTTTACATACAGATGTCATGACCAAACAGAAGGAAAGTATTTTAAATAGTTGTGCAGAAGTTGATTAAAACTGTGTTGTATGCATTAGTAGAATTTGATACTAAAAATGTACAAAATCAAAAATAGAATGTCAGAGAATCAGGCAGAGGCACTCAAACTTACAGTGATTCTGACATTCATTACCATCTTGTCACAACCTTAGCTGCACCCTCATTTCATGTTTCCCTCATTAGGCCGGTGGTTCCAGGTCCACTGCAGGAGGCAGAGCCACATCCTATGGTGTTATTTCCCAATGACCTCAACTTAACTGTTTAAGCAGGTTATAAAGAAGTTAATGAATGATGAAAATTGCCAGCGTCCCTGTAACTGTAAGATGACACCTTCATGCGTATGACACAAATGAGGTTACATGACATGTCAAATCTCACGTTTTATCCTTTTACACATGTTATATGTGACAATGAATTTCACAGATCTCACAACCTCTCACAGACTTCCACTCCATATAGCACAGAGTAATAATTACAAATCCAATAGACTGCTGATTAGTGTGAGTGAGAGACTGCTGTGTTCGCACTGTGCGGCTGACTGTCTGCGTAGCAGTCAAAGAACTGGCCAACAATGTTTCATCATTCAGCATGTACAGTTAGTGCCAGGGTAAACCCCTTAATCACTAAACAACTTATTATCTCTATGGGGCGGATATAAACTAAATGTATTCTTCCACATATTGTCTATTTGTGTGTGTGGGGCTGGATCACGAATGTTCACAGATTTCAAATCACTGACCTCACGGTGACATGTGCACACACAAAAAAGATTACATTATTACAGTACCCCCAGACACACGCATTCCCTTCCTTATGACCAAATAAAGTCTCTCCTATCACCATGTATGCATACACCTTCACACCTTTTGGCACGAGCACACCAGACGCATTTCTTAAAACGCAGACGCCACAAAAACTCCTTAGCAAAGCACGCCGGGCAAAACAGCTACAGGCTCACCAGGCTGTTTTGCCTGGCGCGTATGAAGCGGGTTGCGCAACCTGCCAAGACCGAGTGTGACATTGATTAGCTGTGTGCCTCTGCGACTTGCTCTGAAAATTGGAGAATATTTAAACTTTTAAGGGTACGAACACACATGGGCGTCTTTTTAAAAACGGGACGCTAGAAAATGCATTGATTCCTATGGTACGGCGCGATTTGCGTGTGCCCCTTTTCTCCGCCATGCGTTGCGTCTTTGTAGCGTTTTTTAGGTGCGCTTAAAAGTTGAACTATTCTCAAATTTCCAGCGCAAGGCAGGGAGGTGCACCGCTCATCAATGTCACACTCAGCCCAGGCAGCCAATCAGATCAAGCAAAAGACGGGCTTAACTACTTTACCACTTATTTCCTGTTTTAATGCTGGAAGATGTGGTATGATTAAACAATATAGCACGAGTGGGAGTGGGATTATCCCTTACCTACCCCACTCCCACGAGTGCTATATTGCTTTTATAAAACAATTTACAAACAAATCAACAAATTAACATTTCAACACAAATTGGTTTGGAGTTATAAGAATTTTGAATTAAAGGTTATCATCGCGGAGTGATTTATTATTAGCTGTGAAAAGTCTGTTTTGGCCGCCGCACTTTGCCATGGCATTATTGAAACGTCTGCGCCTGTAAAAAGGCGCTTATGTGTTCGCACCCTAATCGTACCTGTAAAACACTAGGAAAACGTGACGCATGGCACACGAAAGGCGCGCCGTACCATAGGAAACAATGTTTTTTGCTAGCGTCACGTTTTTAGAAACGTGACTGGTGTGTTTGCGGCGTTAGGACCATAGACATGTATAGGTAGACGCCGCCTCCACTGCTTCAGCCCGTTGCCTCGGCGAAACGCGTCGCCGCCATATTGTTACAGGAGCGCTCTGACGCCAGAGGTCTGTCAAACGTGTTAAACAACCGCAAGTTGCCAGGAGCTGCGGTTTATCTGGATACAAATCACGATAACCTTTTACATTTCGCAACCAATTTAATGGAGTATTCAAGGGTTTATGCTCTACGTGAAGTGTGTGAAAAAGATTTGCCTCTACATTACTTTGAATCTCGCTAGTTAAATCGCCAGTCATTCATGTGCATGGGTCTATGATAAACGCGCACCTGTCTTGCACAGCTCGTGCACTTTGAAAATACTGAGAAGCTCTATAAACTATCGAAATAGTGCTTCTTTAGTTACTACGTATTGACCATCATTAAGAGAAAGAGCATACATCAAATAGTGAAATACTGGCAGTCAGTGTGTTTTTCATAGTTTAATAGTTCCTTTTCAAGTATGTGCATTAAGAAATGAATGACTGTGCATTAAGAAATGAATGACTCAGTATAATGTGCAATGGAATAACATATATATGATATATATAATATGTGATACAATATGATATAATATATTTTAAGTATAGGTATATATTCATATTCCACAAAATCAGGCTGCACCACATTGCAAAACTGAGCACGCTGCAATTACAGACTGGCAACAGTCGAAAAAATACGATACTTTTTAAAGGGTTCTAGCCTAGATTAAATTATTATATTATATCATATATTGTGTGAAATTCTATATTGTGTCAATTGCACTGCATAGATCTGAAAATGTTATGAGCATGATTGTATATGTCGAATTGTACAAATGTACAAATATATATATATATATATTATATAATATGAATATACGTATACCTATACTTAAAATATATTACATTATATTATATTGTATCACATATTATATATATCATATGTTATTCCATTACACATTATACTGAGTCATTATATTATATTGTATTATATACTGTATATGCTATGTTATTTATATTACAGTTCAACTATTGAGATATGTATGTATATATTGAGATGTGTATATTTTTACTGCTATAGAAATATATAGCTTTTTTTGTAATGTTGATTTGTGAAATAACTGTGTATTGCCAATTGCACTGTTCAAGGTTTCTTAATGCACATACTTGAAAAGGAACTATTAAACTATGAAAAACACACTGACTGCCAGTTTCTCACTATTTGATGTATGCTCTTTCTCTTAATGATGGTCAATACCTAGTAACTAAAGAAGCACTATTTCGATAGTTTATAGATCTTCTCAGTATTTTCAAAGTGCACGAGCTGTGCAAGACAGGTGCGCGTTTATCATAGACCCATGCACATGAATGACTGGCGATTTAACTAGCGAGATTCAAAATAATGTAGAGGCAAATCTTTTTCACACACTTCACATAGAGCATAAACCCTTGAATACTCCATGAAATTGGTTGCGAAATGTAAAAGGTTATCGTGATTTGTATCCAGACAAACCGCAGCTCCTGGCAACTTGCGGTTGTTTGACACGTTTGACAGACCTCTGACGTCAGAGAGCTCCTGTAACAATATGGCGCGTTTCGCCGAGAAGCAGTGGAGGCGGCGTCTCCGTATACATGTCTATGGGTTCACCTATGGGGGGAGGGGGGTTGATAACAGGGGACATAGGGTGATAGCAGGAAGGAGGCTATTTATGGGGAAAGGGGTTCACATGCTAATGGTTCAGGTCTCAGTGAGACAGACAGAGTACACATCCAAGGGTGAGTTACAGATACAAAAAAAGGCTACACTTAGTTCATGTCTGTTACAACAAAAGAATAGCAATATTTCCGGTTTCATCAAGGTGTTCTAAAGGTATCCCGCAATCCGAGTGACCAACACCCAAAAAGGCGTTTGCTCATGACCAAATGATAGATTAGATTGTGCAGAAGTTGATTGAAATCCTCTTGTATCGATCATTAGTCGTATTTGATACAAAATATTTTCAGAATAAAAATAAGATGTCAGAGAATCAGACCGAGGCACTCAAATTTACAGTGATTCGTACATTCATTACCATCTTGTGGTGTTATTTCCCAATGACCTCAACTTAACTGATTAAGCAGGTTCTAAAGAAGTTAATGAATGATGAATATTGCCAGTGTCCATGTACCTGTGAGATTACACCTTCATGCGTATGCCAGAAATGAGGTTCCAAGACAGGTCAAATCTCACGTTTTATCCTTACAACATTAAGTGACACTGAATTTCACAGATCTTACTACATCTCACAGATTTTCACTCCCAAACGCAAATATGAGTCCAATAGACTTCTTAGCAGTGCGAGTGAGACACTGCATGCTCCTAAAGAAGGACATTAAAGGAGGTGGTATGTAGTATAACAGTATCGCACAGAGCTTTTTTTTTTTTTTTAAACTTTGTAAACATCCAGCTACCAAATCAATTATTAAATTGTTGCATAGTTGATTGGCAAAATCATGACTGTGGTTAAACTTACGCGGTCAGGTTTTGTCCAAAGCAATGCTGCTAGTTGTCAGGGAAAGTTGTTTTCAGTACAGAAATATTGATTGAAGTATCAGTGTCAGTCTGAGTGAACAGAAGTTAATGAATTATGAATACTACCAGTGTCACGTGAGACTCTGCCTTCATGCGTATGCCTCAAATGAGGTTACATGACGGGTCAAATCTCATGTTTTATCTTTTCAACATTTCAAACGTTTGACGTACGTGACACTGAATTTCACGAATCTAACTACATCTCACCGATTTTCACTCCCAATAGCACATAATTATAATTACAAGTCCAATAGACTGAGCAGTGTGCGTGAGAGACTGCTGTGTTCGCACTATGCAATAGTCTGTGTAGCAGTCACAGTACTGGTCAACGATGTTTCAGCATCCAGCCGGTAAACACCTTAATCACTGAACAACTTAATTATCTCTATGGGGTGACTATAAAGTAAATGTATCCTTCCACATATTGTCTTTTTTTGAGTGTGTGTGAACAGTGTGTGTGGCCAGTGGGTGTGTGTATGTGTGTTTGGGTAGTGGGGGTGGCTAACGGATTTTCACAGATTTCAATCACTGACCTCATGGATCTCGTGACGTGTGCCTTAAAAAAAAAAACAGATTCATATGTTACATTTTCAAACAGATGCACTGATGAAACAGATGCATACACTGATACTGTAGATGCTGTTACACTGGGAAAACTACAAATTGTACCCCCCAATATAGGAGTCAGATCTCTGTTGTTTATTGACATACACTGACGCTATAGTACGCTTTGCAGAGGGAGATTCCCCACTTTTTTATTATTATTTCCCTGATATTCGCCTGGCTCTGGCTCTGGCCTTGATAGTAGCCCACATCTGGCCGTGATATTAGCCTGGATCTGGCCCTGATAGTAGCCCACTTCTCACCCTGATAGGTGATCTGTCCCTCATAGTAACCTGGGTCTGGCCCTGATATAAGCCCGGGTCTGACCCTGATAGTGGCCCACATCTGGCCCTGATAGTAGCAAGGGGCAATGAAAACAAGCAGAGGATGAACAGAGAGAAGGTATTAGTGTACTGCAGGCAGAGGTGAAGAGTAGATGATGAATAGAGAGAAGGTATTAGTGTACTGCAGGCAGAGGTGAAGAGTAAACTAGCTACGTTAAAGAGGACGGAGCTCCTCAAATGAAAAAAGAAGCTAGGATTGCATTCCACTAGGATTCATTAGAGTTTCTGAGCTCTTTAACTCGCGGGCAAATGGGAAGTTTGAGAGTTGAAAGAAGGATTTAGAGATGTTTCTTCAACAGCTACATATGGACAGCCAGAGGCATATGGATCTCGTGTTACAGGTAAACATTCAGAGAGATGGACTTCAATGGACGATGGCCCATCCAGGTGGAGAACGGTGCAAGAGGTTGTGGAGAGCTGCATCGTGTCCTGGTCCTAATGTACTCTAGGTTTATGATGGCCACATACATCTATGCATCTATGCACCTAAATAACTAAACTGGTGCATGTGTTTAGCAAACATAGCTTTAAATATCTTGGCCCCATTGTGAAGGTCCTCTTTGCTTAGAAATGTTCCTCACTGAGTGACGTGACCCAGAAGTGTCTAAGTGGCAGCCATGACGAGAGCTGATCCAATTCTCCTGCATGCTGATGCTTGCTAAACACATGCATTAAAAGACGGGGATCAGGACAATGAAATAACATCCAACCAGTCACAGCATTAACTAAAGATACCACGTAAGGGATAATGTATTGTCCGGAGGTCATTCTACAAAAATAATTTCCGACGGGGCGAACAACACCCTGACGCGCAGCGGAGGGTGTTGTTTCGTCCCTGAAGGGAATTATTTTTGGAGAATGACCGACGGACAATACATTATCCCGCTTATTATACGGGTACTTGCCAAAAACGATAGAAGACATTCCTCCAACATACCTCTTTTTAATGATTTAGGTGCCGTTTCATGTGTCCCGTTTAGAAATAAATAGTTCTTCAAGCAAATAGAACTTTGAAGTTTCAGGTGTTGCATAGCAACCCATTACTTGCTGACTTCAAATTACTCTCTACTGTTGCGTTAAAATGACTGAACTTCTGGCGGAATGATATGAAAGATGTGAATTAGAAGTACAAAACCCGTTGCCAATGACAGCGGTGATTATCTTTCGCAGAGGTCTGTTAGCAGGAATTAATGTATGGGTATGACGTAGGGATGGCCCATTCAAATCAACGGTACTTTTTGGAACATTCTGAAGAGCCGTATAATAATTAACATTAATGCATAGTTTCATGAATTTTAAATAGGGACAAGGGATAAGGGACCAGAATCACAAAGACGAGGGTTTGCAAACATTTAGATGTTTTATAAAGGTCTGTCACAGTGTGATGGAAGACCCTGTGAAACAGCAGTGCCCGTTTAGACACACAGCTCTTTAACAAAACACACTTGGTTGTTATTTTTTGATCCGATCAGGTGACTGAATGCAAAATAGTATCTATTGATAAGACATGATAATGGTGAAGTAAAACCTTAGTGATAGATTTGTTGGCATTATCAAAATATTAACTATAGTATTATCCATCTATTAATGGAAACAGTCCACATAAAAATGATCCATTTGCAGATTGACATGATTAATAAATACTGGATACAACAAATCAACCACATTCAAACTGTTTCGTAGTCATAAAAAAAGTTAAGCATTGTAAGCAAAATAAAAGCATTTTCCTCATTCCTCTCCAGTGTCTGTTTTTACATACCCAAAACAGGACTGCTGTGACTACGATAACAGCACCAGAAGCAAAATAAACACTTGAAACATACTAGTTTTAGCTTGAAAGCAGATATATTTATTATCTAGGGAAATAAAGTAATTGGGCAATAAAAATAAAGGCTTTGGTGAGGTTGTGGGGTGTGTGGCTCTCTCAGTAGTGCAGTGGCAGGCTGTGAACCCTGAATCTGTAGACACAGGAGTACTCAGGGTTACCCCAGTTACTGAGAACCCTCAACTGCACCGCACCATACACATCCTTCACAGAGTCCTAAAAGAGGAGGAGAGAGAAATAGAGAAAGACAGAGAGAGAGAGGGTGAAAGGGAGAGGGTGGGAGAGAGTGAGAGAGAGAGGTGAGGCAAAAAATATGGATTAGGGTAAAGAGTTGAAAGAGAGTGGAATGAGTTTTGTTGGTGAAGGGGTGGGAGAAGGAGGGAAGGTAAAGGGTAAAGCGTTTTGTTGAAGAAGAGGGTTGTTTTAAGGCATAAAGATGAACAAAGTTTAAAGGCTTATGATGTTGTCTCACCGGCAGCTCAAAGGTCTGGATGGGCTCGCCATCAGAGTTATATATGAATTTACCCAGGAACTTCCCTTCCTCCTTTTCATCAAAGCCACTCAGGCCCTGGAGGAGGAGATGGGTGCAAACACACACACACACACACACACACACACACACACACACACACACACACACACACACACACACACACACACACACACACAAGCTTTACTCAATGCACAAATCACTCTTCAGAAAGTCATACAATGCTTTTTATCATGTTGTTTAAGGGCATCCATCCATGTCTTTAACCAATCTGTTGCCGTAGTGTCTGAAAACTCACATAAACTGCGAACTCTCGGGGGGCGCTGTCAATGCGTCCGGTAGGGGAGAGGCTCTTGGGGATGTGCTCCAAGGTGACGTGTGTGACGCGCACAGGGAGGGACAAGGCGATGCTGAGGAAACCCTGACTGCCCTTAAACGCCCAGCACTTCCCAGGGTGCATCTCAGGCTGACACACACACACACATGCCAGAGTAAGCTAACTGTGTGTGTGTGCACATAAGTGTTTGTGTGTGTGTGTGTGTTCATAAATAGGTGTGTTACCTGTATAACAGTGCTTGGACTCTCTGAAGCATACCACAGTGGCACCCCAAACAGGCTGAAACAAGGAGACCTGGTGCGGTATGTTTCAGAACTCTGTGAACCAATCACAGTTGCACCTACACAGACATACTCACACACACACACACACACACACACACACACACACACACACACAGAGGGAGAGAGACATGTTAAAACACATGGAAACACAAATGGATACAGACGTGATAATATTTATTCAGACACAGAAATATAAACATATGTTAAGGCATAGGAATGTTATCCCCCCCCCCCCCCCCCCCCCCCCCCCACACACACACACACACACAGTATGGGGATCCTCACCCAAAGACTCCAGAGCGTAGTCAGCCATGCCAGTTCCATCTGCTCTATAAAGACTCAATGCCCTCTGAACAATCTCATGGACATGCTATTGACACACCAACACACACATAATAAATAACCCACATTAATATATCTGTGAGCTGTTACTGTTTTAGTTAATAACCTTTCATTTCTCAGATGACCTTCCAAAAATGGCTGCTCACCTTGATCGTTATGGCGCCTAGTCCTTCATTCTGCAGGCTCTCTCCCACAGTCCTCCACATGTTGCCACGATCTTTATGCATCTCTTCAGTCAGACGCTGGAGCAGCTTTTTCTCCAGAGCCTCCAGCGCCCCCTGCAGTTCAGGACGCATCACAGCGCTTCCTGCATCCTGTCCAAGACCTGCTCGGAGCTCTCGCTTCAGCCAATCAGTGAGCTCCTTTTTCAGCTAATTAGAACGGGAAGGGGAGGAGTTATTATATGATTGTTATGACTGATGTTTCCTTTAACCATATTGCAATTAAAGACATCTTAAACTATGTGTGTGTGTGTGTGTGTGTGTGTGTGTGTGTGTGTCAGTGTGAGTGTATTTCTTTCTGTGAGTGAGTGAGTAATGAATACCTGAGCATTGGTGCTTTCTTGTGCATCCACACGTTGTTCGAGGTTGTGATGGGCAGTTCTGAGGTGTGACACACTGTCCTTGAGTTTAGCTACCTGTTTGGCTGCACCAGTGACCTTTTCAGTCACCCAAGTCTGCCGGTCAAAGTCATTACTAAGGAGACAAGGTCATGAGGTCAGGGCATAGACAAGCAGTATTTCAGATGATTCAAAATGGAAGACACTGACGCACACAGCTAGAAAGGAAATGCTTCAAGTCATCTATCTATAAATCCAGAAATCTCTGTGTGTCTGTCCTTGACCGGCGTATCTCCCTGACGATAGTTATGTTAGTTATGAGATTTCGCATGTAGCTTAGGCATGTCATGAACCTGTGCATCCTTGATTTTGAAGATTTTTGAATTCATAGTTCGCGAGATTTTTGTATTTTACCGTTTCCCGTAGGCACTAATGGGTTATCGTTTCCCGTAGCAAGTCCCACTGTGCACCGAAATGACGTCACGATCAAACAAGCTACGTCACGCTCAGAACCTATACAATTGGATCCTGCCTTCACTCAAAGTTCAGAATAGCGTTGGATACGATAAGGAGCATTCAAATTCTTCTTGGTGAACAGATACAGACTTTTGCTGATAGAAAATGAACCTGAACAGTAGGCTACATTAGTAACAATGGCTTCTCCATCTAAAATGCACAAGGTCCAGGGTCATGACAATGATTGTCTCAGGGAGCGTTTTCAACTACTGAGTGTAAGGAATCTATCGTGTATTGAGAATTTAATTATGTGTATGATTTTAACGTGTATTTGTAAGAGAGTTTGAAGATTCACAGGGTAATTAAACGTGTTCTATTATAGTGTGAATCTTGTGATGGATTCTATGTGGCGTGTGATTTTATGCACGCTCAATGATCTTAATGTTTTTATCTCATAACTAACGTAACTAGGCTACCGTCAGGTTTCCTGGATTTATAGATAGACTATCATTTGTTTGCAGTATAGGTGTCACGACAACAATGTGGCCAGGAAGGACATTGCAGCCGAAGTTGTCGATAAAGCGGGAGTTTGTTTAAATATAATTAATTCTTTTGAGGAGCGTTTGAAAATGGCAGACATAAAAATTCGACAATTGACAGCTAAAACAGCGTTTTTATTAAGCGACCTGACACAGAAGAAAAGCCGCATATGCGAAATGGAGGAGAGATTGGCTTCTTACGAAGAGAAGATGGTTTTACCTGGTAATTAATATAGGCTATGTTTCGTTGAATTGTGCAATGCTTTGGTTTGGAAAAGTTGTCGTGAATTTGTTGTGATTTAGATGTGCCTGTTGCTGGCAGCCCGGAGCGGCAGGAAACATCTCCTTTGCATGGGGAGGCTACATACATTCAATAAAATTAACCTTCATTTGAGTCCAACTGCAAGACCATTCTTATCCTACACTTACCCTTACAATAAAGAAGTGATCCTATTTCAACCATAACTTCATTTTAAATAATTTCTTTCTTTATGACATTTAGTTTATAGTTTAGACAGCAACGTTGACATCTATATTCAACTGCATCCACTACCTAATCTCAAACTTTATTTGTTGGTATATCTCCAAAAAGGCTAACATTAAAACATTTCTTAATTAAAAGGAAACATGCATCACAATAATACTTCAGTGTAACCTGTACCTATGTGGAGTGCAAATATGTCTTGCTATTACACTACCCAACAGCTACACCTACGTCTGCTAACACTACAGAATGCATGATTCCTACGGGCACTGCACTAGTATATATAAATCAAACATGATCATAATGTTCATGTTACGACCCTGTGGGTCTGTCTGTCTATTTTTGCCTGTGTGTTCTGTTTTGTCTTCTGTGTCTTGCAAACAGGTTGGTGCGCTGCTAATTGGGGCTCTAATCACATTGGGTTAGAGAAGTCCTGGCCCTTTAAAAGCGGCCGGATTTCATCACACGGGAGCTTGCTTTGGGGATCGCGATTTTCTGTTGTCTGCCACCATTCGTTGCTGTTAGGCCCAGCCTCTGGCATTGCCCGCGCCTCTACCATAATGTTCGCTACTCACCGGAGTGAGAGACAGGGAGAGATCGTCAGGCTGTTGAGGCCTGCTCTCAAGACCTTGGGTTTTTGTTTGTGGTGTTAATTTTGAGCCTTAGTAATTTATTTTATTATTTGTCTAATAAATTCACGGTTATTTTTACTCCTTTGTCTGCCCGTGTTTTAAAATGTTTGTTACATCCTAAAGCCCTAGACAGGCATGTAACAGTTCACCTATTACACAAGCTGACATTCATCACACAGTTTCACACACATACAGCACACACACACAGATGAGAAATTGTGTTGACAAACTCACTTTTTAGCCACATCCTTGAAGTTAGAAATTTCCGCTTTCATGATCTGAAAAGACAAAGGAGAGAATCGTTCATTGATAATCCTTAACTCTTTACATTACTCCATTTCCATTCCAAACTGAGAGTTTGTTGTGATGTTTGGCAGAATGGCTTACCTCAGACATATGCCTGTGTCTCTCTCCATCCTCCTTCAGAAGGCCGATCTCTCGCTAAATGAGGAAGAGAATGGGGCACAATGTAGCGCTTTTGTGTGGGTTTGGATCAGACACCTATCCATTTTATTCCTACTTTAACTTGACAATTTAGAGACCCACTCTCTCTATCTCTTACACACACACACACACACACACACACACACACACACACACACACACACACACACCTTTACACCATCCATCTCTTTAGTCCAGCTTACCTTCCATTGGGCCTCTCCTTGGTTGATGCGGTCCAGGACTTCCTTACGGAAGACGTTGAAATCCGTCACAATCCTTGGGTCCTGCAGCAGAAACACAATCAGCAGTGTTTACCTCCTCTCCTCACAACAGTACCAGCAGACTTTGGCCGACTATGGCTCAGATCTGGCCCGCATCAGGACCACATGTGGTCCATTCAGCTGTTATCTGCAGTGGTTGATCAGATCAGGGCCACATGTGGTCCGGTCAGCTGTGGTTGTTTCTGCTGACAGACCTACCGTGTTCATGCTAAGGGTAGATGTGCTGTATCCAGGCCAGGCAGGATTAGCAACCATCAGGAGAGAGGTGAGAGCAGGGTACCAATACCAGAAACCTGCACACACACACACACATACAGGCATACACACACACACACACACACACACACACACACACACACACACACACACACACACACACACACACACACACACACACACACACACACACACATACACACACATGCATGTTAACCAACAACTATATATAGTTATATATATATAGATATATAGCTATATAGGGAATATATTGTATCGGTATAGACTGGTCCCCAAGATGAATTTGGCAGGTTTATATATAGTATATCTCTTCAGACTGAGACAGAATCTGCTGATAAAACTATAGATGCTCTCTGCATAACCAGGGACTCACCAGTTACAAACAGAGTCAAAGTCAAAACAGTCAGTGCAGGCTTCCTCAAGTGCTGGGTACGACTAGAACAGAATGGACAAAGGAAGAAAGTCTTTTAGATTCACAACATGCATTCATCCAGCAGTTTAAAGGGCAAGTCTCACACGACTCCCATACCAGACTTAGCAGACAGCATGTCCTATGAACATTCAGAATAAACAGCGTGTCTTATAAACAATCATATATGCACAGCACATTAAACAGTGTGGCGTATAAACATTCATACATGCACATCAGATTAAACAGTGTGGCGTATAAACATTAATACATGCACAGCAGATTGAACAGTGTGGAGTAGACACATTCATACATGCACAGCAGATTAAACAGTGTATCGTATAAACATGGACTTGTTTTTGAGTGTGTGATTAAGAGCCGTACCTGCTGAGAAGCAGCGCGTCCCTGAGGAGGCCAAAGAGGCTGCAGCAGAGCAGGAAGAGACCAGCTAACAGCACTGAGACAACACACACACATACACACACACGCACACACACACACAAGGAGGGAGAACACAGTTAGAGGATGGGCAGTGTTGTTGTCATGCTGCGGGTTGTTATGGTGGACAGATGGTGATGGTATAGAGATAAGATACTATGGTGAGTGTTGTAGATAGTGTTGTTATGGTGACTGTCGTCATGCTTTATGTTGTTATAGTGAAGTTTTGTATATTTGAGATAAGCTACCTTGTGTGAGGCTTGTCTCCACAGACTCGGCATCACCAGAGAACATCCTAGAGGAACCTGAAATTGAATGAGTGGATTAATGCTTAGATATATGATTGCACTCACACACAGACACACACTCACAACACACACACACACACACACACACACACACACACACACACACACACACACACACACAAAACACACACACACACACTCACTGGTGCGCTGGCTCCTGCTCAGAAGCATGCTCCTCTTCCTCCAGGTGGGGGCCAGGCCGCCCTCGCACTCCTCTGAGGAGTATCCAGAGGTGGTGCACGACTGGTCCAGCAGGGGGCGCCCAGAGCTGCCGTAGGTGGAGGAGCGAGACACAGAGGGCACACTGAAGAAGGAGGCGGAGCCAACATGGCAGCTCTGGCTCTGAGTGGCTGCCTTCAGGGCAGAAGCAACACCTGGAGGCGGGGCAAAATAGATACTTACTGTTAGTGGATAGGGTAGGATAGATACATAGTGTAGGTGGAGGGAGGGTTGAATAGCAGCAGAGAGCAGCTCTCTCTGGATAATTGTGTGTGTGTGTGTGTGTGTGTGTGTGTGTGTGTGTGTGTGTGTGTGTGTGTGTGTGTGTGTGTGTGTGTGTGTGTGTGTGTGTGTGTGTGTGTGTGTGTGTGTGTGTGTGTGTGTGTGAGTGTGTGTGTGTGTGTGTCTCACCTCTCAAAGACGCATCAGTGGTCAGAGAGCTGAAGGAGAGGCAGGGTGCTGCCGTGTGAGATGCGGTACGGGAGAGGGAGGAGGTGGACACCTGTGACCCGTTACGGGACAGAGTCTGACTCTGAGAGACGGTCCTCCTTTTAAACACCCTGTGTGTGTGTTTGTTAGATGAAAGAAGATGGTTAGCCGACATCATACAGGCATACACATTAACAAGCACACACAGATACACTGTGATTACACATACACACATGTACACACACCTGACAGGGCACTCTTTGTAAGACACCTGGTGAGAGCTTTCACCATCAGTGCGATAATAATCGCTCGTCAGTAATCTCATACTTCGCCGGGACATGGCTGGAGAGAAAGACACACACACGTGGTTACGTTACTGAAGCTCCAGAGCAACAGTAAGGACTGAGGCCTTGACTGACTGAACACTCAGGTTATGAAGGTTTAAGTTATTAAGGTTATATATTAAGATAACATATCAACGTTCCCAAATGACACTGGGTCTGGTCACATCTCTCATCTATAATAAAGGTAAAGTGAAAGCCTGCTGTTGCAGAGATAATGTACAGTAGTAGGGTCCTATAACCTAGACATAGAGCAAATCAAACTTCCCAGATATATACAAAAATACAGGTCGTTTATAATGGATTTAAGATGTTGAGTTAATAGCCACCATAAGGCATATCAAACTGAAAGCTATTATGGAGCAGTTAAAACTATTTATAAATTAAATTAGCAATTTAAACCGTTTCATAAGGTAGGTTAAGGTATTAACAAAAAATCCTTCAACATCTTTGTGATTTTAGCTTTAAATTATCCGTTAAAAATCAAATAAATTGTATTTTAGGGGAACTCATTTGTTGCTTACCTTCGCAGTTCGATGCAAAAGCAATTCTGATCATGCTTTAGAATGTTCGTGGTTCTTATTCAAATATTGTTACGTTCTCAGCGTAGTATCTATTATGACGTATCTGCAGTCATGTTGCAGTGGTAATCACAGAATTCATCCAATCAACGTCATATTAGTTAAAAGCTTAAATTAGCTATTTAGCAGACAATTTCATCCAAAGTAATTAACAAAACATATATGGTAATGTTGCTTAAGTCGTTCACGTGTAGGAAAGTTGTGATGTAATTATGCACAGCCGTTATGGGGACACCTTGTGAGCCAGTCTTCAACTATTTCAGTTGACCATAACAGCTAAATAAACATTGTTACGACCCCCTGTGCACACCCCGCTGCCCTGCAGTCCAATAGCCAACAGACCATACGTATGATACATGTACATGTATTGTTACACGAGGAGGTTATATTGCTCGTAGCTTGACTGTTCTCTCCCTTGTGCGTCGCTTTGGACAAAACTTCTGCTAAATGACTAAATGTAAATGCATAGGTCTACATGTATTGTTACACGAGGTTATATTGCTCGTAGCTTGACTGTTATCTCCTTTGTGCGTCGCTTTGGACAAAAGCTTCTGCTAAATTACTAAATGTAAATGCATACACATAGACAGGTTGTGGGCCTGCAGCGGGAAACCGATTAGCGGTGATTAACTAAACCTGGCGCCAGTGTGGATATAAGAACACCGTAGCCTAAGGTTTTCTGAGCGGCCCTTCATCTTCCGCTCCTCTCCTATTTACTTTTTGTAAACACTCCTACTCACGAACATACTCGTTCCATCCATTCATCTCTGAACCCCCTAGACGGTTTTTTTGATAAAATCTACCTCATGACTCAATAAACTTATTAACATAACTATTGAGCTCGCTGTCTGCCTCCTTTTTATGTTACGATCTTACGAGCCGGTTGTAACAACATAAACAGTGAACGCAAAACTATAACATAATTAGTTTCATAATGTCATAACAAAATAAATATAGCCCATTATAATGAAAAACATCTATCACAGTAATAACAATCTTCAACATTTTAATTATGATAAGAAAAGATGATTACATATGCATTTCAGGATTTAACAAATATATTTTAATGAAAGACACTAATCTTTAGAATCATAATAATCAAATATATAAACAGATTGTAGACGTCTTCCTAGATCTTGGAGTATGACACTTTTGGTGTTTCAATTAGGCATACTCTTAACATTTTATATTTTGACTCCACTTCCAGATTTCTTGCTATATTTATTGCAAATCCAAACAAATAAACTCACCTAATATCTTCCCCTATCATGAATCCTAATCACCAAATGTAGCCATAAAATGTATCAATAACAGTATTTTGAAAAAAAGAAAACACAATTTGCATTTGCACCAAACACATAATGCAACTTAACAGCATAAAAATGTTAAGTATACTTTTTCTATTTGGTTGTACCAGGCTGAGTCATAGTTTTTCATCACTTACTGAATGGCAAGAGCCATCATTAGTTATTCTTAATTTTACAATAGGCAACAATTTTACGTTTTCTGAGACAAGGTGTTGTAAGCAACTGGTACTGGTATCATCCTCTAATTCATTTTCATGGTATATGGTCATTTGATGATGTGAAGGACAGATAAACATAACTGTCGTTCCAACTAGCCGTCTAGGCTTTAAACTAATTCGTTCCGGATTGGACCACACCGCAAGAGTGGGAAAAAAAGCTTTCATAGCATTGGCAAATTGGCAAAGACATCAAAGGCAAGCAAGCTTTTAATCAGTGGCAACTGTGCTGTTGTTGGTGTTTGTATGGTTTCTGCAAGCCTTTTCAGCAGTTAGATTGTTAGTTTTCGACCAAAACTTCTTAGTGCTGCTTTAAGTAAAGTACCATAGAGCATGGCCTCTATGACAACATAAGGGACTTCAGACATGGGTGTAACTTCCACCTTCCTTTTGCTCTTTCAATACCCCCCCTTTCTGTCCAGATCAACTGTGCAGTGCAGACATCTGATTTGATTCTTTGATGAAGAAAAACACCCAGCTATCGCATTCCACAGGCTATCCAGCGCAAGAGGTGGGAGAGGATGAACCAGGTTAGGGAAAGGGTTGGAAATATTTATGAAACAAGGGTATAGGAAAACTCGCTATGTAATTTAGTTCTCTGTGTCAGAAAATGTAAGCCAACAAAAATATAAAAAAAGATTTCATAGAATGACTTTGGAAACACTTCCACTATTTTTTCAATTCTAACTTTGGTGGTGTTGTTTGCAAGGCCAGGCTTTGGACCACCCTGTGAAAATGTATATGTAAAAAAAGAGCTTTCACAGCTAAAAATTGCCAACAATATCACCAAAGACATGAGTTAGCATGCAAGCAAACCTTTTATCAGTGACAACTGTGCTGTTGTTGGTGTTTGTATGGTTTTTGCATGCTTGGTCAGTAGTTAGATTGCTAGACAACAGCTGCTTTCTACGTTGCAACCGTTTGATTTACTGGCCTTGTGAGCATGAGTACAGACAAAGTTACAGAATTACAAATGAAAATAGCTAAATGGGGTTTTCATATTCCCATCCAGGAGGCATGCCCAACTCCTCCAGCAGGTCAGAGTGTTGATCTTGAAGGTTTGTGATGAACACGCGCTTCCCTCTATCCCCACATGACTCCAGGACCTTAAACACACATCTCATCTTGTCCTGGTCACTGCATTCTGTGCGGATGTCTGCATAATTGTCAGCGCTGATGTGGCCTTCTGAGAGCAGCTTATCTGCTAACGGCATCACGTTCTTCACCTCCTGAACAAGATTTACTCAGCAGCTGATATGTTGTCACTACTCTGGTGGGGATTGGTCCAAAAGCATTCACTTCTCGTGATGTCTGCTTCCCAAACTGTCTGTTGGTCTGCAGAGCTGAGCAGCTTAATTTTAAAATCACGAGCCTCACCTATACGCACCTCTGCGAAGTTAGGGCTTATATTGCTGACTCTGAGGTCTAGCTCTGGTGGATAAATTCTGATGGATTCTGGAGTTGTATGAAAACCATAGAACTCATGCATCTGAAGAGGTCTCAAAGGTCGGGGCCTAGGAAGTCTGAAGCCTCGGAAGTATTCCTCTTCGTCCGTCAATAACTTTCTGAGATGGGCATCCTCTGGCAGGAGGTACAAGCGGAAGTTGAGGGGGGAGGTGCTGCTCCGATAGACCTGAACATCAGCATGGATATTCATGTGCTCCCTCTCCTCTGTCCCAGGGAGTATGAACGACATCAAAGAGTAGAAAGGTCCAAGAAGAGAAAAGGAGGGGTTCACCAGCCTGGCATGGAAGCGACTCAGCTCAAACTTCTCCAAACACACTCCACTGTCCTGCTTGTGCAGAACCTTCACAGCATCCTTCAGACAGGACTGACTTCCTCCCAAACAGAGGAAATGTGGCAGGTGGATCTCTTCCAGCTCTCCTGAGATGAGCTTGATGTCCATCGAAGGACCAGCTGGTCTGTAATGCATGTTAGGCAGCTCTCCAGCCAAAAGATGCCAGTCCGCGAAGCAGTACTGCAGGGTGACTTGCCCAGCACACGACCAGCGCAGACCAGACTCTGAGCACTCATACCTCCCTGCAGGAGAGCTCAGGCTGCAGGTTGAATCCCCCTTCTCTGTGGAGACATCAGGGTCCACCAGGACCCAGTGGCTGGTATCAGGAACTTCAGTACAGGCTTCACAGCTTCTCTGTGCACTATTGCTCTGAAGAGGCGCCCTTCAAAATACATACATCAGAGAAACATGATGAGACTTACCAGTAGTATGTGAAGGCCTTATCCTCATGGTTAACATGTAAGCTACTATAACTATTCAATTCTTTATACTAGTTATGCATATGTCATAATGGCTGAATTCTGCAGTCATGTAAAGTAAACAGTAACATTTGTACAGTCATTACAGTCAGATGCAGATCTATTAAGAGTTCTATTTCATTCTGTAAAATACTGACCAGCAAAATGTCCTTATTTATTGTTTCACATACTTCTTAAAATCCAACATTCCCTCCCAGTATCTCCCTCCCTCTCTCTCTCCCTCCCAGTATCTCCCTCCCTCTCTCTTTCTCTCTCTCCCTAAGTTTGTTTCCAGCCCCCCACTTTCTCTGTCACCTTGCAGGTAGAAGGGTGGGCAGATTGCTTGTGCTGTGGAGAACTCTGGTGTTTTCCTTTTCCTTCATCATTCCCTTCATTCTGTTTTCCCTACTTCTCTCTTCTATGTTGAAGGTGCAGAGGAACTCTTTCTCAAGCTCTTCACTGAGTCACATCCCCAGTTCTTTATACTTCAAGTTGTTCTATACAAAACACACAAACACACATACACAAACAAACACACGTTAAGATACATTAAGAATATTGATGCATTCATGAAAGCAAATAAAAAGCATTACTAATAATTTCAACTCAATCTGATAAATACTACTATGTCAATAAGCCTAAACAGTACATTTTTCAATACATAACTACATTTATCCGTTATACCTGCAAATGTCTTTGATAGGCATGCATGAAGAATATTGTGAAAAAGTTAACAGTTTAAAAAGACATTTTGCACCCTAACCTCACATACTTACTCTGTTGTAGATGGCACAGTTCTTGAAGATGAGCCGCACGTCTGAGATGAACTCTCCCACCAGACGGTAGCGACCCTCCAGGTTCTCTCTCACCTTCTCCAACCAAATGGGCCTCGGTTCCACTGACGAGTGCCCTGATGCTTGCCAATCACAGGGTATAATAAGTCAAAGTAGGCATGGGTGGTAAAACAATGGCGTTACATATTCCCCAACAGCAACAAATTGGATACATAAAAGTTCTGATAGGTTTGGCTGGGCAAATGCAAATTCACCAGAAAGGCAACCAATCATTTCTCAGTTGTATGGGTCAGTTGCCCCTTCCACATGCAGTTCAACAACATAAGTGGCGTGGAACACAAGTGAAAAGATGAGTGCAGTTAGGAAGGAAGACATTGTCATTTAAAAAATAAAAAATACAGGTCAGCTTGCCAGTATGGCAGTTTTAAAAAGTGTGCCATTCCAAACATTGGTGTCAGTCAATGCAATCTGTTCTAAAAACAATGAGCATTTGTGGAGTGGTCCAATCATTTTAGTAATGTGGTTACATTCATGGCATTTTGCAGCCCTTGGGCCAATAGACCGTAAAGAAAATGTGACTTCTGTTGACGCAACACTCTGAACTCCGATCAGCCTTGACCATTAGCCCCTCCCACCCAACCACCACTGGAGCCTGATGCCTGTCAATCAAAGGGTAGTTGGGTGGTGGGATGTGAATATCGATATGTTGCGTCTATCTAGCACTTTTTTGGTGCGCTTAAAAGTTGAACTATTCTCAACTTTCCAGCGCAAGGCAGGGAGGCGCACCGCTCATCAATGTCACACTCAGCCCAGGCAGCCAATCAGTTCAAGCAACAGGCGGGCTTAACTACTTTACCACTTCTTTCCAGTTTTGATGCTGGTAGATGTGGTATGAAAGGTATTTTACAAACGAAAACGGCGATGGCAAATGTAGATGAAACCTTAATTTAAGCTGTAAACTACGAGGAACTATACAATTCGAAACCAACAATTATTCAAACACCAATAGTTTGTATTACGTTTGATCGCCTGGTTGCACACGCAGCCCCGCTTCACAGGTGCACCAGGCTGTTTTGGGCGCCGCACTATGCCAAGGCGTTTTTGAAGCGCCTGTACAAACGCGCCCTGGTGTGTTCGGCCCCGAAGAATGCAGAAGTGTATTTCTGCCTTACGAAAATCTAATTGGTCCATTGTCGCTAAAGGAAGACAAAAACAAAGACAGTTTTGATCTCTTTCAAAAAGGCTACCTTAAACCACGCAAGACAACAAAATGTATTAAATAAGAAGAAAACCTTCAAGCAATAGTAATCTGAATCTTTCATGGGCATGGCTTGTGCTCACGTCCGTATCTCCTGCTTAAGTGTCTGTCGCTTTTATAGAAGTGAGTGAGCCTACACAAACGTATCGAAAATATACCATTAACTGCATACCTCTATCCTACTCCCGAGGACCTCAAGTCTTGTACAGACGTGACGTTTTGTAGGATATTTTCCTAAAACACAAATTTACCGCACGTGTTCTGTACTCCACTACCAAACACGGAAGTTGTATAGAAGGCTATGATGTTAGGAAAACGAAAGTTAAAAGTGCGTTATTACTGGTTACCGTGTACAGTCCCACCTCCATGTTGGCTACATCGAGACCTTAGTCTAGGGAATGTATGCAAAGGAAAATGTATTTAAGAAAGAGACATAAGATGCCAGAACTGAAAGCACGCTCTTGACTGTAGATAAGGCAACAATCTATGAGACATGTAGGTACTCATGGCTCATGAGCGTGAGTGAAGCTGGCCCCCGTGTCATTCAAAATATCAAAATAGTACTGTTGTTCGTGTGTGTTAGGTTTGTGCTGGTTTGACCCGTAGAAATGATCGGTTGTGCTATTACGGGGTTTTAATTATTCAGAATAACATTTTCTGGCCTGAGACGTCAAATCTCATCAAAATAGTCTCAATCGTTTGTGCTACGTTTGTGCTGGTTTGTGCTGTTATTAAATATGTATTTTAACAGCCTGTTAAAATACATATTTGGCCTATCCTGTTTTTGGAAGTAAAAAACAAAAGATGAGTAAAATGTGTGTGTGATTTGTATGTGGATTGTATTAAGCAGGATATTCCTTATTATGGATACTACCCAGTTATCGGAAAGAAAAGGGAAACACAATACAGTTAAAATGAAATGAGAAACCTGGTTAGGGTTAGAAGATGGAAAGAAGAGGGCAATACTAATGTATAAACAAACAGATACAAAGGGGGGACTTGGTAAAGATTAGCAGGGGGGAGATTAAGGGGATCTTTAAGTCCATAAACCTAACATGAAGAGAGATGGTTAAGTTATGGTATGAATTTTAAAGGGAGGTTAAGTTATGGTATGAATTTTAAAAGGAAGTTAAACTATACCCTGGGATGTTAAGGGTTGAGGTTCATTTTGTGTTTTTTTATGTTCCAGTCTGCGTGAATTGCACATAGAACATGGATGAAGCGAAAAAAGGACAGAATACAGGAAAGTCAAAGATATGTCTTAAAAGATATTCACTTTCCCTGTCGAAATCTACTCACCAGTCACAACAGTGCAATACTGTCATCTTCTGTTCACGTTAGGAGTGAAAATGTCTTTAAAACGTACAATATTTTAAATCTGTGCATTTGTAAATGTTGGTCTTCAAACAATGTGTTTAATTAAATAAAGCATATATTTCACAATGATACACATATGCCTTGATAACCCAGCTGCATACCTACCACAGGGTATGAATGCAAGTACTGAAATGTTGAAATTACGTAAAATGCCCATCCCAGCTAGTTGCCATGATAAACTATCCATCTTTCAAATCACCAATATTGAAGCGTATTTTACTATGTCTCTGGTCGGGCACATTTTTTAGAAGGATGCAGAGGGTTTTTTGGTACGGTAGAATCAAACATTATATCTATTGGTCTGGTAATTTGCTTACTTCCATGGTAGTTGCACACTGTGTTTGCGTTCCTATCTGGCAACCAGGGGTGTTTAAATGGTACTGAAGAAATGTGCAGCGGGCGGAATCACACAGGCCAAAACACAAACAGATGTTCCGCTGCAGAGCAGACATTATAAAAGGAGAATATACTGGCTGTAGCGTTGTTGTTTTTGTTGGAGAAGCCAGTATTTCAGTTTTGCATGTTTCCTTAATCTCTGATTACTCATTCTGCCATGTTATGATTTAATACAATACATTTTATATAATTACAGTGCATGAAATGCCCTGTATTGTTATTCCTAGGCTTCTTCTTCTTCTTCTTCTTCTTATTCTTGTTACCTTTTTCTGCGATTAATTCAGCCCGAACCGCTTAACGTAGAAACTTCATTCAAACTTTGTCGCGTAGGTCTTGTAAAGGACACTTATGCTATGTATTTTTCACTTTTCTAAACTTTATACTTTTTAAGTTATTAAAGAAAAACAAATCTAAATTTTCCCATTGACTTACATTGGGCCATTATGACATCATAATAGGGTAATTAGGGCTTGCACCTGTGCTTCACTGACACCTGCGGCAAGCCTCAAAGGGTCCTCTTCTCTCTGTACCTCTCCATTCAACTGTATAACTAGGAATATTAATAGACACCTTCCATACTCTACTTTTTTTTCTCTCTATCACTCTCACTCTACTTTCTCTCACACGCCATCTCTCTGCTTCACTCTTTTTTCTCCTTCTTTCAATATTTTCACTCTCTCTTTACTGTCTTTATCCAGAGCCACTCTTGTTCACTCTTCTTTCCTTACTTTGTTTCTTCCTCTCTTCTTTCCTTTCTTCTTTCCTTCTTTCTACTCTTCTTTACTTTCTTCTTTCCTTCTTCCACTCTTCTTTCCTTTCTTCTTCCCTTCTTCCACTCTTCTTACCTTTTTCTTTTCTTCTTTCCTTCTTTTCTTCTTATTTTCTTCGGTTCTTCTTCCCTTCTTCCACTTTTCTTTCCTTCTTCCACTCTTCTTTCCTTCTTCCACTCACACACTTGTTCTCTCTTCTCTCCTCTCTTCTTTCTTAATTCCACTCTTCCTTCCTTTCTTTTTTCCTTTCTTCCACTCTTCTTTCCTTCTTCCACTCTTCTTTCCTTTCTTTTTCCCTTCTTCCACTCTTCTTTCCTTCTTCCACTCTTTCCTTCTTTTACTCTTCTTTCCTTTCTTCTTTCCTTCTTTCACTCTTCTTTCTTTTCTTCTTTCTTTCTTCCACTCTTCTTCCCTCTTCTTTCCTTCTTCCACTCTTCTTTCCTTCTTTCACCCTTCTTTCCTTCTTCCACCCTTCTTTCACTCTTCTTTCTTTTCTTCTTTCCTTCTTCCACTCTTCTTTCCTTTCTTCTTTCCTTCTTTCAGTCTTCTTTCCTTCTTTCACTCTTTCCTTTTTTTTCTTCTTTCCTTCTTCCACTCTTCTTTCCTTTCTTCACTCTTCTTTCTTTTCTTCTTTCCTTCTTCCACTCTTCTTTCCTTTCTTCTTTCCTTTCTTCTTTCCTTCTTTCAGTCTTCTTTCCTTCTTTCACTCTTTCCTTTCTTTTCTTGTTTCCTTCTTCCACTCTTCTTTCCTTCTTCCACTCTTCTTTCCTTTCTTCTTTCCTTTCTTCAATCTCCTTTCTTTTCTTCTTTCCTTCTGCCACTCTTCTTTCCTTACTTCTTTCACTCTTCTTTCTTTTCTTCTTTCCTTCTTTCACTTTTCTTTTATTCGTTCTTTCTTAACTTTTGCATTTCATGCACTGGTATTTCCTTCAGGAAATGCATTTTCTAGTTGTGCTTTAAGGTTTAGTTTGCTGGAATAATGGCAAAACATTTTTTTTTTTTTAAACAAAAGACAACAGGTAGTGCGCAACCTGTAAATGTTACCTTACCTTCTGTTTTTTCCCTATTAGGGTTAACGCCTCAAAGGAATTTGTAGGCTACTATTGCAAATTCATTATTTAGTTTGCTTTGAGAAGTAATTTGCTTGATAGTTTTGTGGGGGGCTGAGTTGAAAGACAGGTGGGTTGAAGCCAGTCCAAGAAAGAGTCTAGAAATGCCCATAATGGTGATATGAAAATGAATGACACATGTACACAAACACAGAATAACATCACCTTTACGCTGCATGCAAAGCAATTTATTAACTTGATGATTATTTGAAGCTTGTACTACCACCATCCCATTCTGTGTTTAGGGCAGTGGGATTTTACTTTTGAGCTTTAAATTGAAGGATTTCTTGTTAGCTTCTCCAGTTTCACAAACGCCGGATAGCACACACGGATGGGAACAGACCCTTACATGGGGCATCATTCCAGAGCACTAAGAAAAAAAGGTTGATTTTAATAAAATATGTCATTTTGAAGTCTACTGTCTCCATTGGGCTGCAGTTGGCACTGTGGAACAGTAATGCAATGCAAAACTGATGGTCTACAACACTATGAGCTGACAAGAACAAACAAGGTGGTGATACCAAAATTACCATATCATGATTATGACTCGATTTTTTTATGTATATATAATTATGAATTCATTTTCAGGGATTCAAGATTTTCATTGCAGCAGAAATATAATTTGAATAGTGGTGACTGTACCTGGAAAGTTCATTTCCACACAATGCTCTCCTCCAATATTATCAGGCTGACGAGGAGCCCAGTTAGTGTAGTCAAACCTGGACCCATCACTCCAAAACCACAGACCCTCCTGACAAAAAGAGACAAAATGTCAACCACAGATATTTGCTTCTGAACAGTATTGTTTTAAACTGAGCATGCATTGGTATGTGTCGTCATATTGTGTTGTCATGTGTTGCCGTTGTCGTATTCAACATGCCCAAGGTGGGAAAGAAAGATGATTATAATCAATACATTGCAGCTGTCATACCTGAGCCGCATCATATCCTCCGATCCAAGTACGAGGTGCGCCTTGAGTGCGTTTGCGGATCAGTTCCCGGATGAAGCTGTACTCAGCTATGCTGTGCACCGAGGCCAGGTTCCCTCCCATCCGAACACAGTGACTCTGCAAGAACAAGTTTCTGTTGAAGTTTTGTTGATGACATGATAAACAACAGGTGGATAAAATATCAGAAACATCCTTGTAGATATGTATACATCAGTCCTCTGGTTCATAATCAATTATTGTGGTAGTGAAAGGGGCATTATAAGTTAATGACAAACCAGAATGTCCTTAATGTGATAGAAATAGGACACACCTCAGATTCAGCCCAAGATCTTGCTTTGTAGACAAACTGGAAACAGCGGGTACCATAGGGAGTCCAGTACTGAGGGCAAGTCTCTGTGAGCATGTTTTGGATACAGATGTCACAGCAATGCATAGATACACAGCATATTTTAAGTCTCCTGAATTTTGTTTTGCTTTGCTCAACCAATGTGTAGGATTACAAGAAAAATACCGGTTAAAAAAAAATACCAAATTTTCTGTGGCACTAAAGAAAAAATACTTACGAAGTCTGTGCTCTTCAGCCTTCTGCTCTAAGCCCTCTGTACCTCCAAAACCAAATGTTAGATGTAGATTTAAATAATCTATAATATGCCATGTATTTGTGTTTATTTCTAACTGATGAGGCTTCATACCTGTGTCTCCACAGTAGAGGAGAGCAGAGAGGAGAAGAAAGCTGGCTTTGTTGATCATGTTGCTGGCCAAAGTAAGAGACTATATTTAATAAACTTCAAATACATTGCATAAAGGAAGAATACAATTACAGTTATACAATAATTGAAATATGTGATACATTGCTCACATAGAAAAAACATTTGTCAAAAAATACTGACAGTTAGGTTAAAAGATGGTAAAATGTCAATAGGTATATTGGATTTGCCTAACTTAGAACCTAACTTCCGTAAGTGTACGAACAGAAGTTCTATGTGTTGGTTTGGATGATGAAGGCCCAGTAACTTTATAACTTTCTTAAAAACGTAGAACTTGCATAGCATTCCATATATTTCTCCATGGTGTACAAAGGTACAAACGTGTCTGCCTGCCACCCCCCTTCCAAAAACTACTTGGTGAAGGACAATGCACAATCATACCGTTTGTTTGCCATGTTTGTTTGACATACTGTACTGGCACCTGGACTGTACTCTGTCAGTCAACCTAAGGTATGTGACTTTATCATCCTTTTCAGGAACATGTTGTGTTTGCAGTAGGCCTATTCTACGCTGGGTTGAACATGTGTGGCATGGCTTTATCTCCTTCTCCCTGCAGGCTGCCCAACCTGGGACAGACCTGCTACCTGAACGCCACACTACAGTGTCTGTTCCACCTGCAGCCTCTCTGCACTCAGCTGCTGGTGCAGGAGGAGGTGTGGAGGATGGAGCCAGAGGCACTGCTGCTCAGGTAGGAACAACTCTCTACCTCTTTCTTTCTCTATCTCTCTGTGTGTGTCTCTCTCACACACACACATTTACCATTCAGACTGCTCAAATGCTCACTTTGTGAACTAGACACAAAATCATGGTGGTGAGTAGGAGGGAAAAACGACTCTCTCACCTGAGCCTATTTTACATGAACACAAGATGGATTTGCACTGCCATTGTACTGTGAGTAGAGTTTGGCTGATGGTAAGAGTGAAGTGACTAAAGCTGGTCTTTATCCCCTCCTGGTGGCAGGCTGTTGTACAGAGTTTAGAAACAACCACCCCTATGAATGACATTATGTGCCACAAAATTAAATTACATTTAGACCATTTTTAGGGTTTTTGTTAGTAGTAGAAAATGGAAAAAGATACCGAACACACATAGCTGCTAAGCCCCCATAGGACAAATAGTTTATAGATAGACATGAGATGCCAGTACTGACATTTCTTGACTGTAGATGAGGCAACATGGATATGCTAGTCAGTAGCAGATTCACTGATATGCTGAGACTTCAACTTTCATCAGTCAGTGCGGTTACATGATGGCATAACCCCGATTTCGGCCAAAGCCCGACTTCTCTATCCATGGGGGTAGACGGTACTAACGGTACATGGCAGTGACAAATCCAGATCTTGGCCGCGTCAGTTCAAATCAAATGTGAAATGTTTACAAGCGGGCATCTTCTACCGTTGATTATACAGTAAATAAGTTGTAAATGAAACAAAAACACATCACAGTTAAAGTTGTATTAGTATTGATTGATTCACATCGATATGAATGGATTACATGACTAACAAGTGGTGGAAAAGTAATATGAAAATATTTGTTCAGTGAATTACCACATTCTGTCCAAAACGCAGTCAACGTTTCAGTTTCAGTTTCGTTTCAGTATTTCAAAGTGAATGAGAGGGAGCACAAGAACAGTGAGCGTCTAGCAGCGATGATCATATCGTAGACATATATGAAGCATGTATATATGTCTATGGGGAGGATCTCAAGCATGCGCAAAAGTTGTTGTTGTCCAGATGTAATCTAGTTTTGAGAGTGACATGCTCACGTTGTTCGATTTCCAGCGTAATCCGATCACTTATCTGGGGTGTAAATTGGATATCAGTCGGACACAGGAAATCAAGATTTGGGGAGTTACATGAATTGGATCTTCGATTGAACCCCGACTACGCTCGGAAACTGGACACATCTTTTTGATTAGTTGAACTTTATACCCTAACAATCTTATAAAGATCTTAAAGATCTTTTTTTTCTAAACAGCACTGTAATTGGCATGTTCAAATATTATTTACCACAGCGGATCAGGGACCCCTAAACAGCCACAAATTAGACCAGGGAGGGACTGATGAGAATTTTTAGATTGATGTTTTATTACACAAATTGTAAGAAACCTGTTACCAAATCAGTCATACATTCTGTTACTTATGGTTGGAATTAAAGTAAGGACTAATATCAAGGAAAAAGATCTGTAGGCTATGGGTCTCAGGACACCACTTTGAGAGTTTGTTGACCTTTTCTTAGGTTTGTTTTTGGTTAATTAAAACATGTAAATGTACATACATACTGTATATGCTGTGCATTATCTATTAAGCGAATATTATTTATTATAAAATAAATGAATGTAAATAAACCTGTTTGTACTCTTTTTTTTCCTTGCCCAAAAATAATCGATACAAGAATATAGGCTAAGGAATGGAATCGAAAACCAGGAATCGGAATGGAATCAGAATCGTTAAAATCTTATACATTCTCATACTTAACCAGGAGAGGCCGAGAGATGGCATCTGTGCCCATGCCCGGGACGTTCCATTGAGGGAACCTATCCTGAAGTGAGACATCCACTCTTCTTCTAAATAATTTTTAAGTAAGTGAGTTTTTAAGCACTATTGTAAACTACATGCACATGCTATAATGTAATTTGAATGGTGTTTGTGTTGTTTTAACTTTTTAACACTTTTTCTTTTTTTAGTTTTGGAAACTTTTTTTACCTTCAAAATCGAGTTACCAAATGAATGATTAAATTCATGCTGACTATTTACATACACTAGTGTGATCCACGTGTACAGAAGTTTAGGTTAATTTAGATAATAGCTATACTTAATTATAATAACAATATACAATCATTTTAACTTGATCGACAAAAAAATGCATTTTTGGTTTTTAGAAACTTTTTTAACCTTGAATATCTAGTTACCAAATGAAACGACTATTTACACACACTAGTGTGATCTTTGTTTATAGTATTTTAGGTTAATTCCGTTAATAACTATACAGAATTTTTAGATAGTTTGCAAAAGAATGAAAGTGTGGTTTGAAAGCGTGGTTAAACTTACGGGGTCAAAGTCCTCGGATTTGTCAGAACGGTACCACTTTACAATAAGACTCCATTATAAATGGTTTATAAATAGGTTATAAATAGGTTATTAATGAGGTTGTAAACCCTTTGTAAGTCATTAATAAGCCCTTATAAATGAGTTATAATCACAATTTTTATACATCGATGCGGGCTCACTATTTCGGAAGATCCCCATCTTGGCAACCCACTGTCTATCCCTTAACTGGCTCCTCTACTAGCCCAATTGCACATTCCCTACCATTCTTGGTATTAGCCCTCAGGAGGGGGGGTGGGGGGTGACAACGTGTGCCCCCCCCCCCCCCCCCCCCCCCCCCACCAACATTTTTGTTTTTTTTTAGTAACATGGGATGCACACTATGGTCTTATCTGGGTTTCCAGAGCTGAAGTAGAACAACATGTTATTTGCTATGTTGTGTCTGGATGCTACTGGATGTCCTAAAATTTCCCTCTGGATTAATAAAGTATCCATCCATCCAAGATCAAGTTACTGCTTACTACTCATTTCAGAACAAATCACCCTTTATTAATAATTTACTAACCTTTATAACGGGCAAAACGGAGTCTTATTGTAAAGTGTGAAACACATGATCATCTAGAAATCAGTTACTTACCTTTATAACTGGCAAAACGGAGCCTTATTGTAAAGTGTGAAACAAATGACCCTTTATTAATCATTTACTAAACTTTATAACTGGCAAAACGGAGTCTTATTGTAAAGTGTGAAACAAATCACACTTTATTAATCATTTACTAACCTTTATAACTGGCAAAACGGAGTCTTATTGTAAAGTGTGAAATACATCATCATCTGGTAATCAGTTACTTACCTTTGTAACTGGCAAAACGGAGCCTTATTGTAAAGTGTGAAACAAATCACCCTTTATTAATCATTTACTAACCTTTATAACTGGCAAAACGGAGCCTTATTGTAAAGTGTGAAACAAATCACCCTTTATTTATCATTTACTAACCTTTATAACTGGCAAAACGGAGCCTTATTGTAAAGTGTGATACAAATCACCCTTTATATATCATTTACTAACCTTTATAACTGGCAAAACAGAGTCTTATTGTAAAGTGTGAAACACATCATCATCTAGTAATCAGTTACTAACCTTTATAACTGGCCAAACGGAGACTTATTGTAAAGTGTGAAACACATCACCATTTACTAATGTGTAAGTAAGCTTTATAACTTCCCTAATAACACATTCACAAAATGAACAGTAAGACAACAACAAAGATATTATGAAATCACATTTATTTACACCATTCATTTAAACTGTCTTAACTAAAACTGCGTAGCCCTACTCTATGGTAATTAACAAAAAACAAAATGTCCTTGGGCTCTTAAAAAATAAATAAACAATCTGTATGACAGAGGGGAAGGGCATACACATGGAGTTTGAAAGAGTGTGTGTGTCAGACATAAATAAACTCATTCACACTGGAAAGGCTTTTCTCATATCTTTCAGCAGGCGTCCTAGTGGCCCATCAGGGTGACCAGAGCCAAGCCATGATGACCATTCAAGGACCTTGAGGTGTTCCTCCAACAAACTCTCTGTGCGATTTCCCCTAAGTCTACGCACTTGCCCTTTGATGGTCACCCAAGCTCTTTCCACATGTTGGGTATGACTGCCAGACTGGGGATTCACAAACCACCTGCTGTGGTTTACAGTGTAGTGTTTGTACCCCAGGTTTCCTAGCACGTTTTTGTATGCCCTCCACTCATCACTAATAATTCTACTTCCTGACTTCACATGCTGTCTTATCACAGGGACAAGGTGGCGTCTTGACCTTTTTTCAACTAGTTTCAACACTAGTCTCCGCCTTTTGTCTCTAACTCCCACCATTCCAAAAACCCATTTCTTCCTTCTCCAGGTTCTGCCAAATCGTCCCCGTGCATACTAAAAAAAAAAAAAAAAAATCACAACATAATTTTAATCAAAAAAATGTACACAAATTACACCAAAAATCTTTGTACAAAATGCCATACTAGTTATCAGGGGCATTGTATAACATCCTTTATTGATGATTATACAAAAATTGTCCATATTGATAACTCCAGCAATACAAATGTTTGATTATCTTGTACAACAGAGCCCAGTGTATAATACAGACAAGATTTTTAAAATATATAAATTATTAAATAGTTCCCATTAAACAGATTTTCATTTAACTGCCGAACATGAATCGCCAAGAAACTCCCAGACACAAATACTCAATACAAATAGTTTACTTATATTACATTGAAGAAGGTCACAAATAAAAACCTTATTTCTAACTTGTATGTGTTTGTGTGTGTGTGTGCATGTCCATGTGCAGGCTTGGGTGATAAATGTGCATCTGACAGATGGTTGGTTATTTGGTTAGCACAAAATAGTGGTGTCTTTAAGGAGCTCACATTTTAATCAAACTGGAAAGATACAAACCTTTCGCTGATGGCGGAAGCAGCTCTCATCTATCACAACAAATTCTTTGTGACCACCAAGACACTGTCTGCTCTTCCTTCTGTGTCTGTCCATTGCGCAAATACAGACCCCTCGTATGCGTCTTGCCATATTAGTCAGGGTTCTGGAGCTGCCAGCAATACCATCATCGACCATGTCAATCTGCCTGAGCCTGAGCCCTTGTGAGAATCTGTGGTAGGGAGGAATAATATTTAAAACATTGATAAGATTTCTGTAGCCATATGTGTACTGTAACAGGGTATATACAGCAAGCCTTAAGCTACATTTAATACCTTTTTAATACCTTTTTTACTACTTTCTGATTTTTTAAAAACCATCGCAACACTGAGATGCAAGTGTTAATCAGCGACCTCCCTAATGTTTACAGCAAGTTATTTTTGTTGATACAAAATCACAGCACAGCACCTGTAAATGAATTTCATCCAACTGAAAAGCGATGATTTTGATCTTTCAAAAAAGGAGCCAGCTCTGATCGTTCTGGAGACTTTCCCATGACCTGCTCTTTGACAGTACCTGAGAACATACCACATTTCTTTTTAAATATACAATTCATATATAATAATTATACATACTGTATGTGTGTGTGTGTGTGTGTGTGTATATTATTGTAGTGATATATTGTACACACGTCACAATGCATTACTTTTAATGAAATTACTTAGACGTGCCTTTCAATGTATTAATCTATACAGTAGTAGAAAGAATAATAATAATTAGATGAAAGAAGAATGATCACGTTGATGATAATCATAGTGTCATGTTGTTCCATTCACTGACATTGTTACGCCATATCACATACCAGATGTATTGGTCTGTCTTCATCACAGATACCATTCTCATCTTGTGGTGGCAGAGAGTGCATCTGAGCTTTTTCTTCAGAAGATGTTTCTTCTGCATCCACTTTATCAATTTCAGTGTCCTGCGTTTTGTTTGTTTTTCCTCAATCCGGGCCAACAACTTCTTTTTCAGAGACATTTTGCTGAGGGAGTAGACACCGACAATTAACAAGATCTCTGACATACCTTTATGATAACACATTTTTACTTTTGGTATAATTTACATGGACAAACAAAACTCAGACTAGATGAAGTAGATATTGCAAGACAGTTCAACAGAATCCAGAGAAACGTGTGACAAAATTATTTAAACATTATATCATTTTTGTCATTTTATTCTAACATTAAGAAAAAAAATAATCATTTCCATCACAACACAAAAAGGTTTTTTTATATAACAAAATTATTAACATAGCCTACCTTGTGTTTTTTTATAATATTTTTTTAATGATTACTAGCTAGCTGGAGGAATTGAATGAGTAGCCTAGTTAGCATTTCGATAGGGATACATTTAACACCTACCATTTGTTTCTATTGATATGAGCCCACTATACCAGGGGTATCCAATTAAAATTCTAAGGGGTCCAGTTTAAAAAAATGTCCTCAAGCTTGGGTCCGGAGGTCTATCAAACATTTTTTTTATGACCGTTGATTTCACTGATATAGGACTGCATGTGTTTTATGTACCAACAGTCAAGGTGTGCATTATGATTCAGGGGCATATTTAGCCAATATAAGTACTTTAGGCGCTAATAGTATCAGTGTCTGTTTGGTCAACAACTTACTATCAGATCAAATGAAGGTCTACATTTCAATAATATTTCAACAGTGTGTATTGTCGTTTTCCATATTAACATTAAACATAGTGACCAGCATATTCCCTAGCAAAGTTTCAGCTACAGCACTCATGCACTCGTTTGCTCGTTGTTGGGCAGTGACGCTTTTTAGAGCATGCCATCTTTCTCTTCAACCGCGTACTGCAATGAATCTGGCTTTACTTTCCCTCTCAACTCACACGCAGGCTTTTCTTCAGTCAATTTGTCTGCAGCTCGTGCGACCAGTCCCACAGCTCGCAGCTTTAACAGCGAGCCCGTCCTGCGTAGTGTAGGCTATCATCTGATTGGCTACTGGCATTATAAAGTTTAAACAAAAACATAGCCTGCCATAAAGTTATGGTTAATTTAATGTATTTAAAGGGTTTATAAAAGTCACGCAAACATCAGTTGCTAAAACCGCTTGGTCAAAATTATTATATATAGGCCTATATATATATATTAGGCCTATTATAATTTTGTATTTATTTTTTGCAATTGTGTCTCGGTCCTGTCCGCCTATTTCCGACCCCCGCACTATACAAAGATTAAAGATTAAAAGACGTATCAATAAATAGCCTCAGCCGCTGTCAAATTAAACAATGCATTTGAAGCCTGGAAAGTTCCTAGCGAAATTCACATCTAATCACAGTACCCTACGCATACAGAACCTCGTGGTCAGGTGAAAAATATAACGTTTTTCCCATTGACAAAACTGCATCACCACCAACACAATACATACTATCATATAAAATACATGTCATATGTTATAGACATTCTTGCATTTACCAATTTGAAAGTTTATAAAGTGAACCTACCGCAGAGAGGCAAACTTCTTCTGTCTGGTGTGTGGGATGGGTGAGCCCCTCTTGTGGCGCGCAGATGCGATGGACTCGATGAGCGGGAGATTTTTTTTTTTTTTTTTAACCCCTGATCTGAAGCAATGCTTACCCTCTGGGGCAGCGTTACAAACTTAAGACTGCTGCTATGGAAACAATACACGAGCGCTATCAAGACATCCCAAAATGTTCTTTGGGTTGAGGGGCAGTTCTAAGTGTGCCCCTAGAATTCAGCAGACAGACAATGAGAATAAAATGAATCCCTTAAAAATATGTTTGTGTTGGGGCAATCGATTTATTTATCGTTTTACATTAGGCAAAAAAACGAACCAAAAAAGATTTGGGCGCCAGAGCGAGGTAAAGTAAAATATCCAACCACAGACAATTATATAGAAACATCCAATCACAGACAGTTGCAGCTGCCTGTACCAGTCCCATCCACCTGTATATATAGAGCACACGTCCCCAAGAACCGTCTTTCCCCTTATGTGAGAATGGAGCCCAAAGCGAAAGAGTCATGTTCCGCTGGAACTTCAGCTAGTTCCCGTCCCAAGAGGACACAAAAACGTAAGGTGCCGGATAAACGACATAGTAAGTTTTCATTGTTATTTTACTATCTAGCCAGTTTATTAAGCTACTCGGTAGCTAGCTACCTAGCTAGCAATCTACCTACCTAGATAGCTACCTAACATTACCAGCCCGCCACATAACGGTAGTTTATCAATTATGAGGTTGCTAACCAGGGTTGGAAATTAACAGAGTGGTCAAATTTGAACATTCACTAGACATTTGCAGGTGGACATAAAAGTTAATTTTAAACCAAGTTGCTATCCAGCTAAAACAAGCTATTAGTAGGGAGTTGTCTGCATTGGAGTTATTTCGGTGGCCACCTAAAGATACATTTCAGTTATAGATTATATCCTTGGCTGTAGCTGACTAGGGGGGTTCTTATATTAAGTACATAACGTGATCCACTGCAAATATTTTTAATTGCCAAGTACTTTAAGACAAATAAATAACTGAACGATATATTAAGTGCCACGCAGTGGAAAACAATAACGGGTAATGGTCGTTGAGGGTTTACATATTGTAAGTGGCTAGTGAGCCCAGTCCTGTACCACGCACGCAGCACGCTCTCACGTGCACACCGAGTGACAGGCTCTGTGTGCCTGTCATTCGGGGTGCACGTGAGAGCGTGCTGCGTGAGCGTGGTACAGGACTGGGCCAGTAAAGAGACAGACGGGCACAGTAATATTTTTTTTTGATGGATTTGTAAAGGATTCTGACTTAAATCATAAAATCCCCAGTGATTCCCATATATACAATACAGTATTGAGCTTTATTGTTATTCTAACTATTTCTTTTTTAGGCTCTCCCTCTGACCTAGCCCCTACGGCAACAGTCCTTCTTCAAAAGGACAAGTTAGAGATTCGTCATTTGAAAGACAAACTCGAATGGCAAACAAAAAGGATAGAGGACCTGGAGAAAGAGAGGGACTTTCTCCGGGGACAACTGGCTTCCGTCAGAGGTACATAGCTAGATTTAAATCAGCAAAGAATTTAGTTTTATGGGCATTGTCTTTATACCATGTGCTGGGGAATATATGTATAAAAAAATATTTTAGCCTTCATTTTTAGTACATTAGCCACTGCCATGATTGATGGGCTGTATTTGCCCATATAAATATCACATTGATATTTTATTTTTTTAGTGAAGGAAGAACCAGTTGGGGATATAGGTGTGGTCGATGAAATCGAATCACAATCCACATCATCCTCATCCTCCTCATCCTCATCCTCCTCATCCTCCTCATCCTCCTCTTCGCCTAAGAAGCGCAAGAAGAAGAAGAAGCACCTCAAGAAGCACCTCAAGGGAGCCAAAAAGAATAAGGAGCTGAAGAAGTTTCGGCAGCGTGGTAAGTTTTAGCTGATTGTTAAAGGAAAGTGTACAGTTGCATCTCAAAAAATTGTAATTTAATCAAAAAAGTTAAAAGATAAGAGCATAGGCTTGAAACATGGGCATAGGCTTGAAACATGCCATTTTATGTGTAATGATTCTAAGGTGGCTCTTAATGATTTAAATTAGATTTTTTTTATTTTTTTACTTTCCCACAATATTCAATTTTTGTAGATGCATCTGTATGAACTGGTAGATAATGTAAATATCACACAACATGCTGCATTCTCTGGTTTAGATTTACAGTTTGATTTTGGTGTAGAATGGTAGATGGATATGCTAGTGCTTTGGAATATAATTTGATTTGTGGGCACACTAAAGAATACTAGCTGCCTCAGAAATACTAAATATGGGTTTTTGGATATAGATTTTTGGATAGCCAATGCAGCTGGTAAATGTTAAACATTGTAGAACAGATGTATACATTTGTGTGAATTGTTCGACAGCAACCAAGTCCATAGTGTTGAAGTACAATTGTCTGGTATGGTATTCTTTGCAGCGGTATGTTTTTGAGATGTGTGTAATTTTTTTTTTATTTCCTCTCCAGTTCAAACACCAGACGAAATCATACGGCGGTACAAATCAATCCTGAAAACGTTGCGCAAGACCAAGACCATGACCAGGGCCTTTAGAAAACATAGAATTGACCGCAATACTGTTGTTTCTACATCGGCAATAGGTGAGCTGGCCTTAGCAGCTCCTGATTTATATCAGGAGCTGGTGTCCAACAGGCCAGGAGGTGGAGAAACGGTGTTGGCCTTTGCCAAAAGGTGCGATGCGGCCATTCAGCTGGATGAAGCTGCCAAACTTAAAATAGAGGGGATGAAAGCTGGGGGGACACTGCTCCCCATTAGGAGAGGCAAGCCTGTGCCAAACAAAATTTAATTGTTTAATTTGAATTCTTACATTAGTTTGATTTGTTCGATTTTATAATGTAGAGTTCACACACACACACACACACACACACACACACACACACACACACACACACACACACACACTCACACTCTCACACTCCCTTCAACTCAGATAAATAGTTTTTATTTTTTTTAAGAGCCGAAGGAATTTTTTTTTTATGTGAATTGCCAGACAGTTTACATTTCAATATTGTTCTTGTGCAAATAAATATGTTTTCCTAATTTCTCTTGTCATACTGTTCATTTTGTGCAAGTTTTAAGCTTACTTAGTCATTAGTAGATGGTGATGTGTTTCACACTTAACAATAAGGTTACCTTTTTCCAGTTATAAAGGTAAGCAACTGATTACTATATGGTGATGTGTTTCACACTTTACAATAAGACTCTGTTTTGCCAGTTATAAAGGTTAGTAAATGATATATAAAGGGTGATTTGTATCACACTTTACAATAAGGCTCCGTTTTGCCAGTTATAAAGGTTAGTAAATGATAAATAAAGGGTGATTTGTTTCACACTTTACAATAAGGCTCCGTTTTGCCAGTTATAAAGGTTAGTAAATGATTAATAAAGGGTGATTTGTTTCACACTTTACAATAAGGCTCCGTTTTGCCAGTTACAAAGGTAAGTAACTGATTACCAGATGATGATGTATTTCACACTTTACAATAAGACTCCGTTTTGCCAGTTATAAAGGTTAGTAAATGATTAATAAAGTGTGATTTGTTTCACACTTTACAATAAGACTCCGTTTTGCCAGTTATAAAGTTTAGTAAATGATTAATAAAGGGTCATTTGTTTCACACTTTACAATAAGGCTCCGTTTTGCCAGTTATAAAGGTAAGTAACTGATTTCTAGATGATCATGTGTTTCACACTTTACAATAAGACTCCGTTTTGCCCGTTATAAAGGTTAGTAAATTATTAATAAAGGGTGATTTGTTCTGAAATGAGTAGTAAGCAGTAACTTGATCTTGGATGGATGGATACTTTATTAATCCAGAGGGAAATTTTAGGACATCCAGTAGCATCCAGACACAACATAGCAAATAACATGTTGTTCTACTTCAGCTCTGGAAACCCAGATAAGACCATAGTGTGCATCCCATGTTACTAAAAAAAAACAAAAATGTTGGTGGGGGGGGGGGGGGGGGGGGGGGGGGGGGGCACACGTTGTCACCCCCCACCCCCCCTCCTGAGGGCTAATACCAAGAATGGTAGGGAATGTGCAATTGGGCTAGTAGAGGAGCCAGTTAAGGGATAGACAGTGGGTTGCCAAGATGGGGATCTTCCGAAATAGTGAGCCCGCATCGATGTATAAAAATTGTGATTATAACTCATTTATAAGGGCTTATTAATGACTTACAAAGGGTTTACAACCTCATTAATAACCTATTTATAACCTATTTATAAACCATTTATAATGGAGTCTTATTGTAAAGTGGTACCGTCAGAACTAATGCTGATAGCAGTCAAGGAAAGTTGTCCTCAGTACAGAAGTTATGTCTGGACACACCTGTGAATGAAGTATCAGTGACCTGAGAATCAGATTTATAAACAAATCCAATGACTAAAGGTGGAGCTCAAATTGGGGCAGTGATTCTAACGTGTGTGTTTTAGAAAAGCATGTGGGTGTAGCCTGAGGAGTGGTGTAATCACCCACCCTTCACCATCTCTAGTCTTTCTCCCTCATTCTAAATGAGTCATAGTTTTCCCAAGCTAATTCAAAAATACTTCACCCTCTCCTCGCATGTGGGTACACACACACACACACACCTGCCAAACACACACAAAAACATTTAGGCTACCTCATCCCCACTCACAGTGAAATCCATACCCATTTAGCTTTTACAGTGGGTAAAATAAGTATTTTTCTCAGTAAATACATTTCCAAAGGTGCTATTGACATGCGTTTTGGCATGCTTTTGGTAACAGCCCAATAAATACATACATACAAAGAACCAAAACAAATATGTTCTGAAATAAGTTGTGTAATAATGTGAAATAACACAGTGAAAATCTTAAATTAGCAGCAGAAATATATCAGTAATTAGAAAGCAATCTGGCCCCTTCTCAGTGCAAATTAATATCCCAACTGATGGCCTATAAAAGGTGTCTTACCACCATGGTGCCACACAAGAAACATCTCATGATGGGTGAAAGCAAAGAGCTCTCTCAAGACCTTTGCAACCTTATTGTTGCAAAACATACTGATGGCATTGGTTACAGATGCATTTTTAAACTTCAGAGTGTTCCAGTGAGCACTGTTGGGGCCATACTCCGGAACTGGAAAGAACATAATTTCAGTATAAACAGGCCACGGCCAGGTGTTCCTCGCAAGATTTCTGACAGAGGATTGAAAAAAATTATCAGGAGAGTTGTCCAAGAGCCTAGGGCCACTTGTGGAGAGCTTTCAGAAAGACCTAGAATTTGCAAAACAATTAGCCATGGCCCGTATGCACACTCACCACATAAGACTCCATTGTTGAAGAAAAAACTATTTGAAACTTGTTTAAAGTTTGCAGCACAACATTTGGACAAGCCTGTGAAATACTGGGAGAATATGGTCTGGTCAAATGTAACTCTTTGGATGCCATAATGCACACCATATTTTGAGGACAAATGGCACTGCACATCATCCCAACAGTGAAGTTTGGAGGTGGGAACATCATGGTGTGGCTGCTTTTCACAATACGGTACTGGCAAACTTCACATAATTGAAGGAAGGATGAATGGAAAAATGTACGGAGAGATTCTTTATAAAAATCTGCTGCCATCTACCAGAATGCTAAAGGTGAAACGAAGGTGGACATTTCAGCAACACAATGAAAAGCCAAGGAACTCTCAATTGGTTTCAGAGAAAGAAAATAGAGGTGCTAAAATGGCCAAGCCAGTCACCTGAATTTAATTCAATTGAAAATAAATGGAAAGAACTGAAGATCAGAGTTCATGGAAGAGGCCCACGGAACCTTCTAGATTTGAAGACTGTTTGAGTGGAGAAATAGGCCAAAAACACACTTGAGCAATGCATACAACTAGTTTCTCCATACAGGAGGCGGCTTGAAGCTGTCATTACCAACAAAGCCTAAGTAAGTAAGCGTAAGTTAGCATAAGTAAGCGTGGAAGCGTGTTCAATACTTTTCCCCTGTGTCATTTCACATTATTACAAAAGGGGGGGGGGGGATCTTCACCCCCTTTGTTTACCACATTTTCATTACTTCTGCTAGATCCTCCACCCACCTTAACGTTTTGACTTTAACATTTAACATCCATAACACTATGTGCAGCGGGTAAAATAAGTATTGAACACATCACCATTTTTCTCAGGAAATATATCAAACGGTGGTATTGACATGAAATGTTCACCAGATGATGATAACAATCCTGGTAATCCATACAAACTAAAACAAATGCGTTCAGAAATTAAGTAATGTATAATAATGTGAAATGACACAGGGGAAAAGTATTGAACTTGCTTACTGATATTTATTTAATTCTTTGTACAAAAGACTTTGCTGGTAATGACAGCTTCAAGTCACCTAAGGGGAGGCATCTACTTCACCAGTGAACTTCACCAGTGTGCATTGTGGGGCTGTTGGCATGACGGGAGGGGGTGGCATTATTTTCTGAGCTCTCTGTCCTTCTTTGGCAAATAGATCCAGCACTGTCAGTTCCCCTTCTTGATTTCCCCTTCTAAACATACCCCCCTCCTGTTTTGCATATCCTCCCTCATCAGGATCTCTGATGGCGCCAAGGAGTGGCATTGTGTTTTTTTCTGTGTGCCGTCTCTGGCACAGTCCTATCTATCCTTCCCTATCAGGTACATTTTCACCACTTCAGCTCAGGGTGTTTCTATTCACACCATCTTGTGTACTTACCGTCTGGCTCTATCTATAATCTGCCCTGATCTAAGGTTTGTGCTTCCACTGTTCTCTCTCCCTCTGGAGTTGTAGGATCACAGGATGATTATTTAAAAAAATAAATTAACTCGTACCTTAATTTCCCTAAATTTCTCTTCCGCTAAAGTAACTTAATGCTCCCTGATGTTTGAAAGTAT
The DNA here is from genome assembly GCF_963457725.1 of Sprattus sprattus. Classification (NCBI taxonomy): domain Eukaryota; kingdom Metazoa; phylum Chordata; class Actinopteri; order Clupeiformes; family Clupeidae; genus Sprattus; species Sprattus sprattus. Next base: position 45,754,868 of record NC_137922.1, on the reverse strand, counting down.
TTTCTTCCCAAAAATTAGCAAAACTCCTGTGGTTATTTTAGCCAGACGTTTCTTTCCTGTTGTAGGTGTAATTGGTACCAGCCTCACATGGTAGTACTACACTATGTAGGTACCTGACCCTGTGAACAGGCGCCAGCTGGAGAATTGCAGGGGTTATTTGAGTCTTGGGGTCAGAAAGTCTCCAAAACTATCATCAGACGCCACCTACATCACCACAGGTTGTTTGGGAGGGTTGCCAGAAAAAGCCTCTGCTGTCAATCAACAAGAAACTTAAGTGCCTACAGTTTGCCAAATGTTACCGGGACTTTCAATAGGACCTGGTTATATGGTCAGATAAGACCAAAATAGACCTTTTGGCAACAAACATCAAAGGTGGGTTTGGCATAGACAGAAAGATAGCCATATAGAAAAGCACCTCATACACTCTGTGAAGTATGGTGGCAAATCTTTGATGATGTGGGGCTGTTTTTCTTCCAAAGGCCCTGGAAATCTTGGTAGGTTACATGGTATCATGGACTCATCAAATACCAGCATATATTAAATGAAGGGGGTGGCATTATTTTCTGAGCTCTCTGTCCTACTCTGGCAAATAGATCCAACACTGTCAGTTCCTCGTCTTGATTCCCCCTTCTAAACATACCCCCCTTCCTGTTTTGCATATCCTCTTTCATCAGGATCTCTGATGGCGCCAAGGAGTGGCATTGTGTTTGTTTCTGTGTGCCATCTCTGGCACCGTTCTATCTATCCTACCCTATCAGGTACATTTTCACCACTTCAGCTCAGGGTGTTTCTATTCACACAATCTCACTCACTTTCAGTCCGTCTGGCTCTATCTACAGTATAATCTGCCCCGATCTAAAGTTTGTGCTACCACTGTTCTGTCTCCCTCTGTTATTTTAGGATCACAGGATGATTATTTAAAAAATAAATGAACTATTCCTTAAATTGTCCTACAATTCTTTTGTCCTAAATTAACCTAATGCTCCCTGGTTTGTAAGTATTTTCTTTTTTATTAAGTTATTTCAGCCAGTCGTTTCTTTCCTGCTCTCTCACTGCTACCTAATGGATTGGGACCTTAATATCTGTTTTGACTGTTGGGACAGACTCAACACAACAGTTACGGCCGACTCTGGGGGTCGCAACATAAAAGAAGGAACAGACGATGAAGCTATATTTCTAAAATAATTTAGACGTTTATTGAAGCCACACAAAATATAAAGAAAAGGAAAACTTGTCTAGTCTGTGAGAGTGACAGTGAGAGTGTGTGTGTGAGAGAGAGAGAGCAAGAAGAGATCCACAGGTGTTTTTTTTATCTCCCACCCCTCCCCAGGTCAGTCAATCATCCTCCCCACTGCTGCCTGCCATGCCATTTGTAAACTTCTGTCTAACTACTTCAAGTGATTAATCTGATTAGTTAGAATCAAGACAATGCTCTGCCTAGTCCAGTATGAATAGGCTTGTCCAGCTTGAACTTTTCCACTTATCATTCTTACCTCTGTTTGCCCTCAGGGATAGCCCTAAAAATGTAAAGCATTAAGACTATCATTAACATAATCAAAATACTTAACATTGCTTCAAAGATTGCCCCCCCCCCCCCCCCCCCCCCCCCCCCTCCCGAAACAAGCTTATTAATGCCCTCCGCCCTCATGGATATTCCAAATCTGAATATATTAAACAGGATGATGCTCAGACACCTCTTATCCCCATGGTTACGTCTTACTCTAGCAGAGTGTGATGAGGCTTGGGAACATGGTGGCACAGAACCTCCAGCAGGCCTGTCTTTATTGCCCTCAGCTGCAGTCCTTTTACCTCATCACAGCACTGAGGAGAAACTAAAATTCACAGGACATTTTACACCCGTGGTGGGCGGATCTAATCAGAATGTCCGTGCAGCCATCATGGGAACTACCTCTGAGGAGGGATCTCCTATTGCAGGCGCACAGGTCGATCTGGCATCCCCCGCCAGAGCTGTGGTAGCTCAGAGTTTGGCACCTGAAAGGCGTAAGCTCCTAGCCTCAGGTTTGTCTGACTCGGTGGTGGCAACGATACAGAGTGTGCGGGCGGCTTCGAACCGGTCTCTATATACGCTAAAGTGGCGCAGGCTCGAGAAGTGGTGTGTTGAGCGTCAACATGATCTTATCAACTGCGCGCTGGGCGTCATTCTGGAATTTCTCCAGCAGTTATTTGATGAGGGGAAGGCTGCTTCCACTCTCAAGGTTTATCTGGCAGCCATCTTCGCCTGCCACGCAGGTATTAATAATAAATCCCCGGGCTATCACCCATTATCGCCACGCTTCATGGCAGGTGTGAGACGTCTCAGAGTGCCGGACAGGCACCTGGTACCGTCATGGGATTTACTGATTGTAGGCCGGATGGTGAACCCTGTTATCGTTTCATCCCGCTCCGCAGACGGCGAACTACACAATCTTTAGCTCATAAAAAAGAACGAGTCGTGCTGAGCTACCAAAAAAAGTTCGCCGCTGACTTTCCAGGCGATTGTCGATACGTCTATGTTTTATGCAGAACTAGAGCCTTCACAGCGTAATAAGATTTTGATCACGAGTGGTGGCACGGTTCGACACGTGATCGTTCTACACCAATGAGGTAGCTGCTTTTTGACAACAGACTGGCAAGATGGCGACCACCATGGTTTGAATTTACGTTACAGATAAAGAGGAAAACAGCCGAACATCCTCAAAATCGGGCCAAAGCTACGACCGCAGCTATGTGATATATTTGTCAAACTGGGTTTGGATAGGTAACATAGGTAGCTTCCCCTGTAACATATGACAGAATCTTACACGTGAGATCGCTTGTTCAGTAGGCGGTGTTTTCACACGATTTGAGTTTTACTTAGCACAAAATCTCCTCCCGACCAGGTTTACTTGCTAGCATAGTGCTTGCTACCATGGTGATGTAGCGACGCAAAAGAGAACAACGTTCGTGGTACTGCATACCTATCTCTCTAATCGAATTTCGTAGTACACCCCACAGCTGTGGATAGTGTCCTGACGGCATCATCACTGGCCAATGACTTTTCAAAACACTGAGGTCAGGCAAAAAGCTTAACACCAAACAAAATGTCACTACATGCTTTACGTTAGTATTTCTATGTATGTGACAAATAAACCTCCTTCCTTGTATCAACAAAAGGCAGCATTGTACTTAAACCAATGACCATTTGTTCATTCATTCATTCATTCTTCCACAAATGAATACAACACTGATCAACCATATAAACATCTTTATGAAAAATATGAAAACAGTACAAAACAGAATTAAAGAATAACAGATTAAGGACACTCAGTCCTCACTGTCAGTGTCAGGACAGCTATCAAGTTCCTCACTTTCTTTCGAATTGGCACAATAACTATAATGACATAAATCTGTGAAACACAGTCCTGCAGAAAAGCAAAGACCAGTTCAGAAGTGTTGCGTTTGGCGGGGATGTGGAACACTAGCTGTGGAAAATCACGGCTGAGGCTCTTCTTCAATACATCCTGTCTGCAACACAACAAATCAACAACAAAAAAAGAGTCATATGAGTACCAGCAAAGGGGGGCTTCATGTTGTGGCTGATATACAATAGCCACCTTCACAAATTAACTCAGAGTGAATAAAATAATATTGGTGGAGTTTACTTGCTATGCAACAGATATATAATACCAAGTAATTCCAAGAGAAGCACATACTGTAACAAACATCACACTATCAAGAACACTGCCATCCTCCTTATTGCAAAATAATACATGTACAGTATGTGCATATGACAAGCAGAGCAGATTCCCTTGGATTTGACAAATAATAAACTGGCTTGCAATTACCTGTAGGTTGAAGCATCAACACCTTCACTTCACTGCACAAGGTCAATAAATGCCTTCCTCAGTTGGCTCATCCTCAGCACCTCTTGGTTGATCAGCAGCCTTTGACGGATTACCCTTTCGCGGAATAATTTATAGCTCAGATCAAATGTTGACCCGATCCTTACAAAAAATATAGAAGAAGATATGTGTTGTGAGAGCTTTCGTTGTGAGATCCGTGTTGTGAGAACAAACTGTCTCAATCATAGGACACACATTGTACTGTATGTGTTTTCATAAAATTAAGATATGACTTGCTGTTCTTTCTCTGCTCTGGCAGGCTCACTCAAAAACCTTGTATATTCTCTGTAGCAACTTTTGTGGTACTGCACCTCCAGAGCCACACAGTCTCTGTCCTTGATGTGAATGAGGATGCTCTGGTCATCCTTTACTTCAGCTGCTTCCTGCAACTTGCCTTGTACAAAAGAAAAGAAAAAATAATTTATAGGGGTATTATAGGCATGGGAATGTTATGTATTGGATTGTAATTTCACTCTCTCTCACTCACACACACACACACACACACACACACACACAGGACATTACGGCAATTCACACATACATTCATATTAGAATTAGACAAATACAGGGATTGTACAGCAGTGTAGGCTAGATAGTAAAAAGGGTGCTAGGTGGTGCACCCAAAAAAAGAGTCCTTAAGCACACATATGTGCAGCACAGGCAGGATACACCTCTAGAGATGGAGTAAGGTTACTGGGACCGCCCAGCAACACACAGGGACAGAAGCGGAAAATCCCAAGTGTACAAGTGAGAGGGGGGGGGGGGGGGGGGGGGGGGGATGGTTATGGGGGAATGGGCTTACTCAGAAGCGGTGTGCTAACCAGACAGGCCATCAGGCTGAGGAGCCACATTTCTGAACAGGTATTCAGTGTCATATTAACATCAGGCATGCTTTGACATCCATATAAACATACACACTACCCTATTAAAGTCAAATTGTGATTCAGTCAATATCAAAAACCTAAAACACTGGGGGGGAGGGGTGTAATGTAATTTCACACCCAGACACATGCACAACACATTATGGCAATTCACACATGCATTCATATTAGAATTTGACAAATACAATGATTGTGCAGCAGTGTAGGCTAGATAGTCATTCAACTTCTCCAAACATATGTGTGTGTGTGTGTGTGTGTGTGTTTTGGGGGATGGGATGCATTCACATAGACTACCTACTGTTAGTGTGTGTTGGGGGTGACGGTGAAACAGTCTTACCTGCTGTTAAAGTCTGTGTTTTTGACAAAGCTTCTTTTTGACGTCTCGCAACGATGAATTTGCTGTCTTTCTTGCAAATTATTACAGATGGCAGGTAGGACGGGGCCAGAGCTTGATCTGGATCAGAGTTTCCTAGGTTTCGATAGGTATTCCACCTTGCGTTGGTGAAATTCTGTGTTTCCTCATGCTTAGCAGAAGATTTATGCATGGTACACATCTTGCGTTTCGAAGATATCTTTTGTTTTACATTTTCTGTCGAGATTTCTTCTTCTTCGGCTAATACGATGGCTGCCATGCCGCTTCTGTTTACTCGAGCTCAGCTGACATACTAGCAATCCGATTCGTTCCTTCTGATGACGTCTGAACCGTGGCACCTCTCGAGGCGAAAAGTATTATTACGCCTGCCGAATATGTACATACGCCTCGGAGACACTAGTTCTTCATTAAACGTTGTGGATTTGAATAGCCTTGCATTGCGAAAAACGGCGAACTTTGGTTTAAATCCTTAACATAACTCATTCTTTTTTATGAACTGAAGTTCGCTTAGTTCGGAGCCTGAGGAGCGAAGTTAGGTTTCTAAAGCACTTTTCGAGGGTCACCTTACGGCCTATTGTGTTACGTGCTCTGACAGGGCCTCCGTTCGAGCCCCTAGAGACAGCGGACATAAAATGTGTTTCATTGAAAACTGCGCTGTTGTTTGCACTGGTGTCAGCAAAACGTGTTAGTGACATGCAAGCCCTGTCTGTCAGTCCATCGTGCCTTCAGGTCTCGATAGCTGGGGACAAGGTAGTGATGAGACCTAATGCTGCATACACACCTAAGGTGATAGCAACCACGTTCCGTAATCAGGTGATTGACCTGGCAGTGTTCTCGCCTCCTCCGTTTGCGTCAGCAGAGGAGGAGCACTTGAATACACTGTGTCCAGTGCGTGCTCTTCGAGGTTACGTAGAGCGCATCAAAACGTTCCGACGGTCAGATCAGCTGTTTGTGTGCTTCAGGGCGCAGGCAAAAGGCAGACCTCTATCTAAACCCAGCCTCGCCCGTCGGATAGTGGAGGCTATAGTGTTGTCTTATACAAGTTTGTCTCTTGACCCCCCGGCGAAGCTGCGTGCGCATTCGACGTGTGGGGTCTCCTCTTCCTGGGCCTTGTTGAAAGGCGTATTAGTGGAAGATATGTGCAAGGCAGCAAGCTGGAGCTCTCGTTACACTTTCATTAGGTTCTATATGTTAGATGTGACGGAGCCTAGTTTCTTACAAGGCGTTCTGCGGTCCAGTTTGTTATATCTGGCCCCTTACTAAAGGAACCGAGGTTACGTAAGTAACCGAGACGTTTACAACACACAAAAGATTTCTGTTTATTTCCATGAATGTGTGGACACATCAGAGCATTCACACACAATGGAGAATATCTAAAAACCTGAATGTAATCTCAATCTAAATTAGATATGAAGATTTAAATCAAGGCCTAACAAAGCATTTTAAAACATTAGGTGTGAATCACATGAACTGACCGCCTTACTCTTAGTAATGCCGTTTGCACCAGGTTTTTGGCTGCACTCTACAGTGTATCCGACACCTCTAGGGGCACTAACCACCTTGGCATGAACTGCACTGTAGATGGTGCTATAATACCAGCAATGTGCACAAAACCTGTCACAGTCGACTACAATATACGTATAAACACAGCAATCCAGTACTTATTTTAAATACATTTGTTGCAGGGTTTTTTTACCTTCCAAAATGTCTCACATAAATAAAGCAGCTTTCACCTTTCCAGTGTTACCATGTACAATATCAAAAATGGTTTGCTGGAAAAGGTCACAAAGAGAAGTATTATTGTCTGGCATTTTTTAATATTAATATTCAAGAAAGTGAAGGCTCATTTTGTGTTTCATGACCCTCGTATAAGAATATGAAGTCCTCTCTGCACCAGACACACTGTGAAGATTATTATAAAAACTCATTGTCACTAAATATTTTTTAGTCTTTTAACAGACATCTGTGTATCAGACTTGGTCATTTTGGTCATTGGTCATTCTGGGAATCCAGAGTCATAGCTTCTCCAAATAATCGCTGAGTGTTTTATTGTAAAAGTACCTCACACTTTGCGTAAGATTTTGGCCAACTATACAATAGCTAGCAATGTTGGTAACATCAGACAGGAACAACATTTATTCTTTTCAGTCTTATCATTTTTGTTAATGTATTGTGTAAAAAATATTGCATATCAATATAATAGTTGTATTACCTATATTCAAGTGTTAAACAAATTATACAGAAGAAAGCAGTATCAACAACAACGTAATTTATTTGAGTAATCTTTTGAAATTAAAGAAACCATGCATGACATAATGATGTTTCACATTCAGCGAAGATTGTAGTTCATGACACTCACAACCCTTTAACAACACACAGAAGTAAGCCCCACCCAGTAACACTGTCACCCACCTACACACTTTACAATGTTGAGAAAAGTTCAGTTCATTCCCAGTTACGGTATAAATACATGTTTTACAGTAGTACTTTAGGTACATGTCTGAAAAGAAACCTATAAATACAGGAAAAACAGTAACCTGCCCAAACTTTTTCTGCAATTGCCCTAATAAGTTTGGATTGTTGAGCCATTGCCAGTAGAATAAGACTCCAGTGAGGAAATGGAGAAAAAAAATCAAACATGGTGACCATCCACCATTCCACACCATTAAGCCTGGGTCACATGTTTGCTTTACTCTACGGTAGTTCTGCCATTTCAATCACCCTTTCAGCTACAATGCTCAGTTCATTCACCCCTTCTTGGAGCACAAAATGTGTGGTAGCAAGCGACACTGCAACTGCTACTGCGGTGCCAGCTTCAGGCACACGGCTGCACAGTGCCGGAATAGCACCTGCTGCCACAAGTCTTGCTGCCATTTTCGTTGTAAGCGATGTTTTTTTTAGCAATTGTCATGACAACTGATGATTCTCTAACGATTGCCAGTACTGGCTTGTTTACTCTCTGTGACATCCTTTTCAGGGTCCCATCATTTAGACCAAATGAATAGTAGCATTTGATGAGCCATGACGAGAGCTGGTCCAATTCTCCTCCATGCTGATGCTTAAAAGAGGGCATCAGGACAATGAAATAACATCCAACCAGTGACGGCATTAACCAGACACACACACACACAGCGTTACCAAAGATACCACTGAACATTAATGCATAGTTTCATGAATTTTAAATAGGGACAAGGAATAAGGGACCAGAATCACAAAGACGAGGGTTTGCAAACATTTAGATGTTTTATAAAGGTCTGTCATAGTGTGATGGAAGACCCTGTGAAACATCAGTGTCCATTTAGACACACAGCTCTATACAAAAAGACACTTCATTGTGCTGATGAAAATAGCAAAGGTATTGTTTTGATCTGATCAGGTGACTGAAGGCCAAATAGTATCTATTGATAAGTGATAAGACATGATAATGGTGAAGTAAAACCTGTGTGATAGATTGGTTGGCATTATCCAAATATTAACTTTAGTATTATACAACGTTATTTATGAAATATGACAAAAATATCCATTTGCAGATTGACATGATTAATACATACTGGAAACAACAAATCAACCACATTCAATCTGTTTCATAGTCATAAAAAAGTTAAGCATTGTAAGCAAAATAAAAGCATTTTGCTCAATCCTCTCCCGTGACTGTTTTTTACATACCCAAAACAGGACTGCAAACTTCAACAAAATAAACACTTGAAACATACTAGTTTTAGCCTGAAAGCAGATATATTTATTATCTAGGGAAATAAAGTAATTGGGCAATAAAAATAAAGGCTTTGGTGAGGTTGTGGGGTGTGTGGCTCTCTCAGTAGTGCAGTGGCAGGCTGTGAACCCTGAATCTGTAGACACAGGAGTACTCAGGGTTACCCCAGTTACTGAGAACCCTCAACTGCACCGCACCATACACATCCTTCACAGAGTCCTAAAAGAGGAGGAGAAAGAGATAGAGAAAGACAGAGAGAGAGAGGGTGAAAGGGAGAGGGTGGGAGAGAGAGAGAGAGGTTAGGCAAAAAATATGGATTAGGGTAAAGAGTTGAAAGAGAGTGGAATGAGTTTTGTTGGTGAAGGAGAGGGAGATGGAGAGAGAGGGAAGGTAAAGGGTAAAGCGTTTTGTTGAAGAAGAGGGTTGTTTTAAGACATGAAGATGAACAAAGTTTAAAGGCTTCTGATGTTGTCTCACCGGCAGCTCAAAGGTCTGGATGGGCTCGCCATCAGAGTTATATGTGAATCTACCCAGGAACTTCCCTTCCTCTTGCTCATCAATGCCACTCAGACCCTGGAGGAGGAGATGGATGAAACACACACACAGACACAGACACAGACACAGACACAGACACAGACACAGACACAGACACAGACACACAGACACACAGACACAGACACAGACACACACACACACACACACACACACACACACACACACATACACACACACACACACATACACACACACACACGCTTTACTCAATGCACAAATCACTCTTCAGAAAGTCATATAATGCTTTTTATCATGTTGTTTAAGGGCATCCATCCGTGTTTTTAACCAATCTGTTGCCGTAGTGTCTGAAAACTCACATAAACTGCGAACTCTTTGGGTGCGCTGTCAATGCGTCCAGTTGGGGAGAGGCTCTTGGGGATGTGCTCCAAGGTGACGTGTGTGACGCGCACAGGGAGGGACAGGGCGATGCTGAGGAAACCCTGACTGCCCTTAAACGCCCAGCACTTCCCAGGGTGCATTTCAGGCTGACACACACACACACATGCCAGAGTAAGTTAACTGTGTGTGTGTGTGCACATAAGTATGTGTGTGTGTGTGTGTGTGTGTGTGTGTGTGTGTGTGTTCATAAATAGGTGTGTTACCTGTATAACAGTGCTTGGACTCTCTAATAGACATTCAACAAAATAAACACTTGAAACATACTAGTTTTAGCTTGAAAGCAGATATATTTATTATCTAGGGAAATAAAGTAATTGGGCAATAAAAATAAAGGCTTTGGTGAGGTTGTGGGGTGTGTGGCTCTCTCAGTAGTGCAGTGGCAGGCTGTGAACCCTGAATCTGTAGACACAGGAGTACTCAGGGTTACCCCAGTTACTGAGAACCCTCAACTGCACCGCACCATACACATCCTTCACAGAGTCCTGAGAGAGAGAGAGAAAGAAAGAGAGAGGGTGAGTGGGAGAGAGTGGGGGGGAGAGAGAGAGAGAGGCGAGGCAAAAAAGATGGATTAGGGTAAGAGTGAAAAGAGTTTTGTTGGTGAAGGTGAGGGAGATGGAGAGAGAGGGAAGGTAAAGGGTAAACAGTTTTGTTGGTGAGAGGGTTGTTTTAAGGCATGAAGATGGAACAAAGTTTTCAAGACTTCTGATGTCTCACCGGTAGCTCAAAGGTCTGGATGGGCTCGCCATCAGAGTTATATGTGAATTTACCCAGGAACTTCCCTTCATCCTGCTCATCAAAGCCACTCACACCCTGGAGGAGGAGATGGATGAAAAACACACACACACACGCTTTACTCAATGCACAAATCACTCTACAGAAAGTCATACAATGATTTTTATCATGTTGTCTAAGGGCATCCATCCATGTCTTTAACCAATCTGTTGCCGTAGTGTCTGAAAACTCACATAAACTGCGAACTCTCGGGGGGCGCTGTCAATGCGTCCGGTAGGGGAGAGGCTCTTGGGGATGTGCTCCAAGGTGACGTGTGTGACGCGCACAGGGAGGGACAGGGCGATGCTGAGGAAACCCTGACTGCCCTTAAACGCCCAGCACTTCCCAGGGTGCATTTCAGGCTGACACACACACACACATGCCAGAGTAAGTTAACTGTGTGTGTGTGTGCACATAAGTATAAGTGTGTGTGTGTTCATAAATAGAGGTGTTACCTGTATAACAGTGCTTGGACTCTCTGAAGCATACCACAGTGGCACCCCAAACAGGCTGAAACAAGGAGACCTGGTGCGGTATGTTTCAGAACTCTGTGAACCAATCACAGTTGCACCTACACAGACATACTCACACACACACACACACACACACACACACACACACACACACACAGAGAGGGAGAGAGACATGTTAAAAAACATGGAAACACAAATGGATACAGACGTGATAATATTTATTCAGACACGCAGAAATATAAACATATGTTAAGGCATAGGAATGTTATCCCCCCACACATACAGAGTATGTGGATCCTCACCCAAAGATTCCAGAGCATAGTCAGCCATGCCAGTTCCATCTGCTCTATAAAGGCTCAATGCCCTTTGAACAATCTCATGGACATGCTGTTGACACACCAACACACCCATAATAAATAACCCACATTAATACGTCTGTGAGCTGTTACTGTTACTGATTTAGTTAATAACCTTTAATTTCTCAGATGACCTTCCCAAAATGGCTGCTCACCTTGATCGTTATGGCGCCTAGTCCTTCATTCTGCAGGCTCTCTCCCACAGTCCTCCACATGTTGCCACGATCTTTATGCATCTCTTCAGTCAGACGCTGGAGCAGCTTCTTCTCCAGAGCCTCCAGAGCCCCCTGCAGTTCAGGACGCATCACAGCGCTTCCTGCATCCTGTCCAAGACCTGCTCTGAGCTCTCTCTTCAGCCAATCAGTGAGCTCCTTTTTCAGCTAATTAGAACGGGAAGGGGAGGAGTTATTATATGATTGTTATGACTGATGTTTCCTTTAACCATATTACAATTAAAGACATCTTAAACTATGTGTGTGTGTGTCTGTGTGAGTGTATTTCTTTCTGTGAGTGAGTGAGTAATGAATACCTGAGCATTGGTGCTTTCTTGTGCATCCACACGTTGTTCGAGGTTGTGATGGGCAGTTCTGAGGTGTGACACACTGTCCTTGAGTTTAGCTACCTGTTTGGCTGCACCAGTGACCTTTTCAGTCACCCAAGTCTGCCGGTCAAAGTCATTTCTAAGGAGACAAGGTCATGAGGTCAGGGCATAGACAAGCAGTATTTCAGATGATTCAAAATGGAAGACACTGACGCACACAGCTAGAAAGGAAATGCTTCAAGTCATCTATCTATAAATCCAGAAATCTCTGTGTGACTGTCCGTGACCGGCGTATCTCCCTGACGGTAGTTATGTTAGTTATGAGATTTCGCATGTAGCTTAGGCATGTCATGAACCTGTGCATCCTTGATTTTGAAGATTTTTGAATTCATAGTTCGCGAGATATTTGTATTTTACCTTTTCCCGTAGGCACTAATGGGTTATCGTTTCCCGTAGCAAGTCCCACTGTGCACCGAAATGACGTCACGATCAAACAAGCTACGTCATGCTCAGAACCTATAAAATTGGATCCTGCCTCCACTCAAAGTTCAGAATAGCGAAGGAGCATTCAAATTCTTCTTGGTGAACAGATACAGACTTTTGCTGATAGAAAACGAACCTGAACAGTAGGCTACATTAGTAACAATGGCTTCTCCATCTAAAATGCACAAGGTCCAGGGTCATGACAATGATTGTCTCAGGGAGCATTTTCAACTACTGAGTGTAAGGAATCTATCGTTTATTGAGAATTTAATTATGTGTATGATTTTATCGTGTATTTGTAAGAGAGTTTGAAGATTCACAGGGTAATTAAATGTGTTCTATTATAGTGTGAATGTTGTGATGGATTCTATGTGGCGTGTGATTTTATGCACGCTCAATGATCTTAATGTTTTTATCTCATAACTAACGTAACTAGGCTACCGTCAGGTTTCCTGGATTTATAGATAGACTATCATTTGTTTGCAGTATAGGTGTCACGACAACGATGTGGCCAGGAAGGACATTGCAGCCGAAATTGTCGATATAGCGGGAGTTTGTTTAAATAAAATTAATTCTTTTGAGGAGCGTTTGAAAGTGGCAGACATAAAAATTCGACAATTGACAGCGAAAACAGCGTTTTTATTAAGCGACCTGACACAAAAGAAAAGCCGCATATGCGAAATGGAGGAGAGATTTGCTTCTTACGAAGAGGAGATGGTCTTACCTGGTAATTAGTATAGGCTATGTTTCGTTGAATTGTGCAATGCTTTGGTTTGGAAAAGTTGTCGTGAATTTGTTGTGATTTAGATGTGCCTGTTGCTGGCAGCCCGGAGCGGTAGGAAACATCTCCTTTGCATGGGGAGGCTACATACATTCAATAAAATTAACCTTCATTTGAGTCCAACTGCAAGACCATTCTTACCCTACACTTACCCTTACAATAAAGAAGTGATCCTATTTCAACCATAACTTCATTTTAAATAATTTCTTTCTTTATGACATTTAGTTTATAGTTTAGACAGCAACGTTGACATCTATATTCAACTGCATCCACTACCTAATCTCAAACTTTATTTGTTGGTATATCTCCAAAAAGGCTTACATTAAAACATTTCTTAATTAAAAGGAAACATGCATCACAATAATACTTCAGTGTAACCTGTACCTATGTGGAGTGCAAATATGTCTTGCTATTACACTACCCAACAGCTACACCTACGTCTGCTAACACTACTGAATGCATGATTCCTACGGGCACTGCACTAGTATATATAAATCAAACATGATCATAATGTTCATGTTACGACCCTGTGGGTCTGTCTGTCTATTTTTGCCTGTGCTTTCTGTTTTGTCTTCTGTGTCTTGCAAACAGGTTGGTGCGCTGCTAATTGGGGCTCTAATCCCATTGGGTTAGAGAAGTCCTGGCCCTTTCAAAGCGGCCGGATTTCATCACACGGGAGCTTGCTTTGGGGATCGCGATTTTCTGTTGTCTGCCACCATTCGTTGCTGTTAGGCCCAGCCTCTGGCATTGCCCGCGCCTCTACCATAATGTTCGCTACTCACCGGAGTGAGAGACAGGGAGAGATCGTCAGGCTGTTGAGGCCTGCTCTCAAGACCTTGGGTTTTTGTTTGTGGTGTTAATTTTGAGCCTTAGTAATTTATTTTATTATTTGTCTAATAAATTCACGGTTATTTTTACTCCTTTGTCTGTCCGTGTTTTAAAATGTTTGTTACATCCTAAAGCCCTAGACAGACATGTAACAGTTCACCTATTACACAAGCTGACATTCATCACACAGTTTCACACACATACAGCACACACACACAGATGAGAAATTGTGTTGACAAACTCACTTTTTAGCCACATCCTTGAAGTTAGAAATTTCCGCTTTCATGATCTGAAAAGACAAAGGAGAGAATCGTTCATTGATAATCCTTAACTCTTTACATTACTCCATTTCCATTCCAAACTGAGAGTTTGTTGTGATGTTTGGCAGAATGGCTTACCTCAGACATATGCCTGTGTCTCTCTCCATCCTCCTTCAGAAGGCCGATCTCTCGCTAAATGAGGAAGAGAATGGGGCACAATGTAGCGCTTTTGTGTGGGTTTGGATCAGACACCTATCCATTTTA